>NW_022985185.1:938199-1091821 GCF_010093535.1 Lindgomyces ingoldianus
TAGCTTTAAATTACTATAAAATTTTTATAAAAAGCTTTTTTATAGTTATACTTACACTTAAACTTTACTTTAAGCTTTAGGTAACACTTAATAAATGTATTAAGCTAGTTTATGCTAATATAGCCTATATTATGCTTAGCGTGTAAAGAATTAGCTATATTAGCTATAGCTGCTAGCTAGGGGGGAAATCCTTGCGCATCTAGCTTAAGTATGTGCTAACTAATTACTTGCTTTTTATTATTATCTAGCTTCTATAAGTTAGCTATATAATTAGCTTAAAAAGGTTATTTAGCGCGTTAGTTGCTTATTATCTTTTAAAAAACTTTATAAATAGCTGCAGCACGTTACTTAAAAAGTGTTGTGTCTTATTTAAAAGCCTAAAGTGTAAGCTGCATCTAACATTTCTTTAATACATCTAAGTAGTGTTATTAGAAATATATTAGTGTAGAAAGGGTAGTGTAGTAGGGTCTTAGTAAAAGTAAGTAACTTAGGTGTGTAAGCAACTTGCCTGTAAAGTACGTTAACTCTACTAAACTACTTTTTTTTACACTAATGCATTTCTAATAACACTACTTAAATATACTAAAAGAATGTTAGATACAGCTTATACTCTAACCTTTTAAATAAAATATTAAACTTTTAAAAAAAACATGCTATAGCTATGTATAGAGTCTCTTAAAAGATAATAAATAACTATAGCACTAAATAACCTTTATAAGCTAATTCTACAGCTAACTTATAAAGGCTAGGTAATAATAAGAAGTAGGTAATTATTAAGACTATACTTAAGCTATATATATATAAGGATTTTCCTCTTAGATAGTATTTATAGCTAATAGAGCTAATTTTTTACACACTAAGTATAATCTAAGCTATATTAGTATAAACTAGCTTAGTATGTTTATAAAGTGTTATTTAAAGCTTAAAGTAAAGTTTTAAGTATAAGTATAGTTAATAAATATTTAGCTTATAATAAAGCTTATTTTACTAAAGTTATATATATTATTATTCTAAATACTATACTTAGCTTTAATATTTTTATAAAGCTAAACTTGCCTTAAATTACTTTAAGACTTTTATAAAAAGCTTTTTTATAGTTATACTATACTTAAACATTACTTTAAGCTTTAAATAACACTTTCTAAACATACTAGGCTAGTTTATGCTAATATAGCCTAGATTACACTTAGCATGTAAAGAATTAGCTATATTAGCTATAAATGCTATTTAAAGAGAAAATCTTTATATATATAGCTTAAGTATAGTCTTAATAATTACCTACTTCTTATTATTACCTAGCCTTTATAAGTTAGTTATAAAATTAGCTTATAAAGGTTATTTAGTACTATAGTTATTTATTATCTTTTAAAAGACTTTATACATAGCTGTAGCATGTTTTTTTAAAAGTTTTATATTTTATTTAAAAGCTTAAAGTGTAAGCTATATCTAACATTCTTTTAGCATGTCTAAGTAGTGTTGTTAGAAATGTATTAGTGTAAGAAAAGTAGTTTAGTAAGGTCTTAGCAAAAGTAAGCAACTTAGGTGTGTAAGCAACTTGCCTGTAAAGTACGTTAACTTAAAAAGCTTTTAAAAAGGCGTTAAAAAAGGTGTAAAGCTGTCACAGTATCCTCCCTAGATCCTAGACATAACTGTATTAGACGCGTACTAGAGTATTATTAGTGCACGTCTGACACAAACACAACACAACACAGACATAAACTTAAGCACAAACCGCCTTAACACTAACTAAACCTAGAACAGGCTTAATTTATACCTAAAGCGCTTAGACTTCTAAGCTAAGTATTTAATTGCTAATTTCCTTCTAAACCTTCCTGTTCCTCACACAACGTCTTGTACCTACCATGATACCTTACATAGTAATTAAACTAGACCTCCGTGAAGCTCTATAACCTTACTCGTGCATAATTGTAACAAAAGCAGCATAGTAGTTTTCTTTAATACTATAATTAGTTAGTAGACTAAGCTATAAGATGTTAAGTGTATAATAATACTTATATAGTAAAGATTTAGATAATAGCTAAAATAATATTAATATTAATATTAACTAAACTATATAAGTAAAGTAAGTAAATACTTATTACTATAAATAATAAATTTACTATACTAATAATAACTACACTAGTAGTTACTACTAAACAAAAACATTATAATAAAGGCATTATATAGGTATTAAGTTTTTAGTGTTTTTTTTATAGTAATAGAAATTTTTAGTTAGATAGTTATACTTATAATATTTTATTTAAATTAGTTTTAAAGTAGTTTTAAGTACTTTTTAAACACTATAAATAAAAACTATTAGCTTATAAAAAAAAGTAATGTAATAATTTTTATAAACTATTTTATTTTAGGTTGCTTAGAATCTATCTAAAGAGTCTTTATATTAGCTCTAACTATAACTTAACTCTATCCTCTACAGTTACCTCTATTCTTCTAAGTATTTAGTTGCACCTTTCTTCTTAGCTAGCTTAGTAGTTTTCTAATATCCTTTGTACAAGGCCTATAGGTGTTAATGGAATTCCCAGGTTATTAAGTCCCCACGCACTCCCATATGCCTCTGAGTGGATTCCTACCGCATTCGGACCCATTGTCTTGCCTGTGCTGTTACAGATACAAGGACCTTTCGGAGGTTCTGAGCAACCTGAGATGGAACGATTCATGAGAATTGTTACACCATCTTAGTTTGCCCAACGAGCTGATATCCGAAGGGTCCTTGTATCTGCTCCGACCCTGCCCTGCCCCCTGCTGTACCCCTATTCCCCCAAGTATTTAGTCGCACCTCTCCCCTTAGCTAGCTTAGTAGTTTCCTAATATCCTTTGTACAAGGCCTATAGGTGTTAATGGCATTCCCAGGTTTCTAAGTCCCCACGCACTCCCATATGCCTCTGAGTGGATTCATACCGCATTTGGACCCATTGTCTTGCCTGTGCTGTTACACTTTAGACGCAACTTAATTTTACAGTTATCTGCGCACTAAAAATTACACAGGCGACTAGACCCTCTAGAAGAGATGTGGTCTAAGCTTGACTTCAAGCCCACGGTCACGTGGGTGGACGAAGAAAATCTCAGGAGGCGGGTTGTGTTATTACTAGACTAGAGTTATGGTCTCAGCCTTATAACTAATATCACTATCACGTGATATTGGCTTACCTAACCCTCGACCCCGCACCTGTCTGCTAGCAAGTGTCTTCCCTGAAGTTCGTTGTCCCGCGCCAGGCCTGCTTCATCAACCCTATAACTCATTTCTAACTCTTAAAACGCTCTTTTGCCTATCACCCATATTATGTCGTATCGTGCTATTACGCGCGATGACTTGCTTCAGCTCCGGCGCAAAACCTGGAACTCTCGTGAATTCTTCCCCGAGCGTCCGCTCAAGGATATCATTTACATCGACACAGTGCTAGCAACCTTAAATTCCAAGGGCTTCCACCTTCCGAGAACGGTCTACAACAAGGCTTGTCATATCATGCATCACTACATTAAGGTCTTCGCAATCTTGGTTCTAGTCGACAAGCCCGAAGAAATAGAGGCCTTTTTTGAGGAGCAGAAATATGACATACGCATGCCTTTTACTGAGACACCGCTTGCGAAGGTTTCTCCCATGAGTGAAGAGCAGTTTCTAGCATGGCAATATGAATTCACTGCACCATGCTTTGGTCCCAACCCTCAGCACTATCGAATCTCTTCCAATACTATCCTACCTTTTATTGTTAATGAACCAATTGCTTCTGGTGCATTTGGTAATGTTTACAAGATTGGACTAGATAGCGAGCATCAAGATTTAACAGCAATGGTGGGCTCCAAAAGTGAAAAGGTAAGGATTACGCCCTGCATTTTACGACTCGCGGTTAGTATACTGACGACCTACAGCAGGTTGTCTATTTTGCGCGGAAGGAACTGAAAAGTATGGGGCCCAAGGGAGAAGAAGCGCTGAAGAGAGAGATCGGTACCCTTCAGACCCTCAATTGGGTTTGTCATCCGAATGTGCTCGCCTTGCAATGCTCATACACCTTGGAAGGCGTCCATAATTTGATATTCCCATGGGCCGAAACGGATATGCAAAAGTGGTTTGCGAAAGACCGATCCGAAGGTCCTGAGAACCTGCGGCAACATAGTGCAGTCCTGATGGAACTACGAGAGCTTGCTTCTGGACTAGACCACCTTCACAATTATGTTGTTCATACGGAAACATATTCGGAAGAATGCCAGCTGGAGCTGATTGGCTATCACCATGACCTGAAGCCCGGGAACATCCTGATTCGGAACGGACATTTCCAAATCGCCGATTTCGGGCTTGCGCGTTTTAAGCCCAAACCATTAGGATCTACGACGCTATGGAAAGGCGGCACGGAGACATACGGGGCACCAGAATGTCGAGACGAAGAATGCCAGAAGGATAGCGTAGGAAGAGCGGCAGACATATGGTCTTTTGGCTGCATCCTGACAGAAACTCTGATGTATCTCCATGGAGGTGTTGTATCGCTGAACTTACTTCGAGACCGCAGAGTAACAGTACAGACTCTCGGGGGTATTCGGTTCGAAGATGATTCGTTCCATCAACATAGAGAGCTCAAGAGCTCGGTACGAGAGGTTCTTGAACAGCTCTTCCCAGCCAACGAAGTAGTTCATCTAGAAGCCCTCCGAGATCTTTGCCTTCGCATCCTGGTCGGTGATCCTAAGCAGCGCCCCACCGCTCACAACGTGGCTCTCCAGTTCACAATCATCGCTACAAGGTCCCGATTTCTCGATATTTGGGACCTCCTTGACGGAAAAAGGACACTCTTTGCAAAATCTCGAATGGGCCCATACAAGCTTATTGCGGATTTGATTGACCTTGAGTTAGCTCGGTATCGCTTCTTATTGGGGTATTTCGGTATCTCAAGGGAGTGCCAGGACATTCAGCCCAGTAACAATCTCGTCGAACTCCAGTATCGTCGCCTTCTGAAATGGTTCGAGGACATGGAATACAAAATTTCCTGGCTTTCTCCATGCAGCGAGGATGTGGCGAGTAGCGACAGTGAGATAGATGAATCTACAAGAGAAGGGATGTTTTATATATCCCAACATCTGGATGAGCTCCTTGATCTGTTGCCCCTCAACGACCGAGCAATGGCTGAAGACGCTCCCGAGAGATCACCTGGTTCGAAAGAAGGAGATAACGAGGATTTTCTACATACAGATGTTATGGCGAAGCTCTCTCTGAAGACTTTCAGTGCTCCACGGACCAACCCAATGTATGAGCACCTGACGGCGAAAGCCGTCTCCAGGTCAATAGCCCTGATGATAACGCAATCTCGACATGCAGGAAGAGAATCTCTTCTCATGGAAAAAGAACTAGTGGACGTTGAACCCCCTTCAACACCCTTCCGTCTAATGAGCCAAGGAACCGCTGTCGACAGGCGTGGGGCCTCAAGCCATGTGCTCGTAGAATGGAAGCATTACGATTCAACCTGGAGCGGAAGCCAAACCGAAGAACTCTACAAACGTGTTGAGGATCTCGCACAAGAACTCTTGGCATTCGGTAATGTCCCAAACGCAAATTTTCTGACGTGCATGGGCTATATTCACATCCCCAAAGCTTATGCATTTGGCTTGGTCCTTGCGTATCCGGATATGGTCTGTAGGAGCTCAGCATCTAGCATTCAGGTAGCCTCTTTACAGTCCCTCGTTAAGAGGCATGCAGATCTCCAGAAGCAGGCACGGCCATCACTAGGCGGAATATTCGAGCTAAGCCGAAAAGTCGCTCAGGCCCTTGTTGTCATGCATTTCGGGCGGAACTCCTGGTTCCATAAAAGCCTTTCATCGGAGCATGTTATCTTCTTTCTAAAAACGAATATGGATATATCGTCGCCACCGGATATCTCGCGACCCTACCTCGTTGGCTTCAATCTCAGCCGTCCAGATGCCGAGAATGCCTTCTCGCATCCCCCTCCATCCCTCACCACTGAACACAACATCTATAGGCATCCTGTTTATTTATCTGAGCTACCTAGGTTTTGCAAAGAGCATGATTATTACAGCTTAGGCATGGTGCTTCTAGAGATCGGACTGTGGACCCCGTTTTCTGCGTTTCGAGATTCCTTGGCTGGACTCGATGGCATTGATGCGAGAGATGCAATAGTCAGAGAGCTCGTACCCCAGCTTGCAGAGCGCGTTGGAGATTTGTATATGGGGGTCGTTAAATTTTGTTTAAATGCTGGCGCAACACATCGGGATGCGGAGGATTATGAAGATGAGAAGATTGTTATGAAGGAGGTTTTAGACGTGCTGGATTCACTGAATGCATAGGTGCAATAGGACACCCTGGATTACGAGCGCGATATATAATCACAACAGGAAAACTCGCGCTCCTCGTAATCCGTCATTTTACATTCATTCCAGACGGTCTCGTAGTCTCGATTGTCTTAACAGCATGCTGAGAATGCGAGCCAGCTCACACCTGCAGGTTAGTGGGGGAGTGAGGCTTGTACTACGGTAGGCTGTCATAGTACTGGAGGGAAATGAAAAGGCAACTGCAGGGCTGTAAGCGAGGCAACAAATACGCTTTTGCATAGGCCTAACCGCGTACGCATAAGAACCATTGCCTAGAAGCGTTGAGATATGCACTCATATTCTCCAAATTCTTTTCCGGCATGCCCCAAACACTCCCCCGTCAATATACCGACCGTTTGAAGCTGATCGCGCTCCTCCTTCGCCTATTCGGAGATACAGCATCATTTGAAGTAAATAGAATCATACCATTCATACGATAGATCATTCTTACTGAAATTCCAGATGCGCAACGATAATTACGTGTTGAAGAATCTGCCTCGGGATCTCACAGACGTGAGGGGCTGCCAAATCAGCCCTACAACAGGTGATAGCTAAGGTATTGACAGGCTGAGATCGAGTCTATCAAGAACGATGATGCATGAAGAACGAATAGGCGGCATGCATATAGCGTGGCTGTGAAGGTGATGATTGGTACTATAGCTTGGGTGTTCACCGGTGCTCGATTAATAATCTATGGAGCAAAACGTATTGTGTAACCATTTTCTGAGCGATTGTCTACAACTTCTTCAATGTTTGCACCATGCTCACCCAACAAATAAATGAGGCAAAAACGCTCCTTCAGCAGCATCAGGGGATCTTCGGTCAGGCTACTCATGTCGAGGCTTTAATGCTGAAGCGAGTATCCGATGATGGCAGGTCTCATCCTATATGTTCTAGTTCACAATCTCACGAATCTTTAGGGCATGTTATCTTTACTATCGACGATGAGAGGAAACTTGATGAGTACCTTGCTGTCTGTTGTCTGCAAATTATACCCGTTCTATTCTAATATATTTAGAATATGTATGTATACACACTTAATGTGTTGTAAGTTCAGCCTAGAAAACGTAATCGCAATCATGAACTGATAGTGTAGTCAGAATCATACCACAGGCAAGCTCCTGGGGCCGTCTAAAAGTAACAAAGGATGCCATGGAGACCATTCTAAGCCGAACACTCGCATCGCCTTCGTTCTATAGAATAACTTTAGGATTCTGTTGTAAGATAAGAGCTGTGGATGATCGGTTCTACGAATTTGCAGCATATCCCTTGCAGAACGACTCGCAAGGTATGCTGTATGCTATTTATATATGCGACTGAGCATTGGTGTTTGTGCTCACTTTCTGAAACAGTGATCTGCTACAATATACGATTCCCAGAGAAACACGGTAGGGACCTTGAAGATCCGTGGTCGATTAGGCATGCTGGAATTCAGCACACTTTCCATATCGATATGAAGGCATCATCATGGCTGATTCTACGAGGGCCACAATCACTGAAGGATGAACTACTTCAGAGCACTGAGAGTGGGAATCCCATGATGCCGCACTTACTGATTCTCTTCGGCGCATCTAAAGAGTGGAGATGGTACCTAAACTACTTAGAGGACGTGCTTCTTAAAATGGTGAGGCTCCCCCTTCGACATAAGCTTGTGATGTACACTAATACTTTTGAGACATAGAGCGATAAGGTCTGTTACTACGACATGGAGCCTACATCCAAAGACAACTATAATCTTGATGTTCGCGACATTCAAAACCTACAGTATTTCCAGAGTAAACTACTCCGCCTCCAGCTCGTTGCACGCACAACTCTATCCACCTGCCGAGCATTGATGAAGCACGGAACGCGATATAGACGTATCTATTTCAAAGACAAAACGCCAGCGTTCGAGTATTTCCGCGGAGAACTAGAATCCCAAATCTCAAAGTTTCAATCCTACCACGAGACTTTAACATACCTCCTTCAGACAGCCAAAACCATTTCCCAAAACGTAAGTCACACTCCTCTGGCTCAACTTTTCCTTCTCCATGAATAAGAAATGTCCTCATCCACAAAACGCAAACAGGTCGACCGCCTCCTAACCTACCTCGCTCAGCAATCTACTCTCAACACCACCTACGCCACGCACGCGACCCTCGCCCTCGCCCACCAACAATCCACCACCCTCGTCCACCTCGCTAAACGAAACAGTGAAGAAACAACCTCTGTCAAAACAATAACCTACATCACTATTCTCTACCTCCCCGCCACGCTCGTGGCCACGCTCTTCGGCACAAACTTCATCGCCTTGAAGCAGGCCGAGGCGAAGAATAGTATCGTTGGGACAAGAGATATTTGGCTGTATCCTGCCGTGGTGGTCCCACTTACACTTGCGACGATGGGCTTGCTTGCGGCTTGGGAGAAGAGACAGAGGGGGAAGGAAGAGAGATTTTGGAGGGCGATTAGCAGGGGTAGCCGGCCTTAGTGCAATTCGAAAGATGCCTATCGATATTGCAAAAGTGAAGTATAACGGAACGTATTCCCCAAGCGAAGCGCGAACTTTGCCAAGACTCCGAGCATTACAGTTGAATAACACAACTATTCTAGTATCTATTATAGTAATAATTTACTAAGGGATAGATAGTCTACTAATTCGTCTATTTACAAGTTTTGGATTTATGTCTAGGTCGCTGCGGGTGTATTACCTCTGGCGCGCTTCCTACATTGCTGCTCCTCGCCTTCTAGCTGGCTATTAACATTAATTTGAGTACTTGGCTCTATCCCCTCAGCGCTAGTTAAGACGCCTTGTTTCTATATACGCTTCTTCTTACGCTTCTTACGCTGTATTCCAGCCTTATTTGCCTTCTAAAGTTGCGCAACTTACTTGGGTAGTAGCACTATTTTATTCAGAGCTCGTACCTCGCTCTGTATTTATGGTCGGATTTCTTTCCAGTTGTGGCTGAAATTGCACAGCCTTTTTTGCCTCTTTAGAATTAAAACTTGGCGGGGCCGGATTAACTTTTGACTATTTGCTGTATTTTTGCTTCTTCAGGATTTCAAAACCTGGCGGAGCGGATTAACATTTCTCCAGCAAATCAAGCTGCTCGCCTCACTACACTGCCACAGACTGCAGCTAATTAAACTTCTACGCGTGAAGTTCTGCAAGCCTCTGAGCAGCGTAGGAAGCTCTACGGCCTGCTCTACAGCCTGCTCTACTAACTGCTCTATAGGAAGCTCTACTGATTGAGCTGCGCAGAAAGCTCTACTGCCTGAGGCAGCTCAGCGTTCACGCCAGTTTGTATGGCGATCGCATACAAATCGAGCCAACTGACTAGCCTACAGTAGCTCTACTCGAGCTGCGCAGGAAGCCTGAGCTGCTGAGGAAGCTCTACTGGGTGAGCCGCTGCAGAAGCTCTACTACCCGAGCTGCTGAGGAAGTTCTACTGACTGAGCTGTGCAGAATGCTCTACGACTAAGCTACGCGGAATACTCTACGACTAAGCTACGCGGAATGCTCTACGACTAAGCTACACAGAAAGCTCGATGACTGAGCTGCTGCAGAAGCTCTACTGACTGAGCTGCTGCAGAAGCTCTACTGACTGAGCTGCTGCAGAAGCTCTACTGACTGAGCTGCTGTAGAAGCTGTACTGACTGAGTTGCTACAGGGGCTCTACTACCTGAGCTACTACAGGAACTCCACTAATTAAGCTGCGCAGGAAGCTCTACTACCTGAGCTGCCGTAGAAACTCTACTAATTAAATCGTCGTTGGTATAGACGTTGAATACGGAAAGAAAGAGTCGCGACAGGCGACGCTATCCGTGTGGCGGACTCATGTAGATGACAATGAGTTAAGAGCGGTGCAAGAAGTTGTAGACGAGGTATGCTGTATTTCTTAACAAGCTTTTCATGACTTATATGTCTGACACTCTACCTAGGCGTTCCGAAACAAGCAAGGAAATCCCACTTACCATCTAGGCCTGCGGCTTCAAGAGACTTTGCTTATAAAGAACTTGCACTTCGTGAAATCAGCGAAAGCAATCGAGAGTTGGCTATCAATACCCAACAGCTCCGTAACTTTCTTGACGCGGCAGAGACCAGGGTTGCACGACTAGAATCACTTGGCAGGCCTTCAATTGCTCCTGGGCTCAAGAAGCGAAAAAGATCGCAGCCACCCCCAGATCAAATCACTGCCGGCGATGAGGCGAAGTATGCTGAGCAAGAGGAGAGAGTCGTAAAGCGTATAGCACAGGAGGAATCTGATTATGAGGGCTCGTCAATTGAAAACTCGACAGAGTAGAATTACAAAACCCAATTTCCAGCTTTAAACATGTCCTGTATGGCATTCCGAGGTTTAATATTAAATTTGTGTCTTATTGGCAGATGAATGCCCCTTCAAGCGCCTGCAGGTGACGCAGCGTTCGGCCTTTTGCCAGCGACACTAAGCCCACCCGCCGAAGCGCGGGCCTCGATTTCCGTGCTCACCGCGCTCTATCTTATTCTATGCCCATCCTATCCTATCGGATTTACCTTCAATGAGTTGAGACTAGTTCTCGGCTGATGCTTGGACTAGGAATCGGCTATGGTAGGCTCGAGAAGGCATAAGAGCGCGGTGGCTTGATTAGTCCTTTCCAGCGTTTCCAACAGGAAGTAGTACAATTAATACTTTTGCTCTACCTACAATTACATAAGGCAAACAAGCGTAACTACATTTTTAACTATTATAATTTAATTAATAAGGCTTAAAAGTAAGCAGTATTATAATTAAAGTAGACTTTTTTAAGGTTGCAGTTGTAACGGCGCAGGCAAGACAATGGGTCCGAATGCGGTGGGAATCCACTCAGAGGCATATGGGAGTGCGTGGGGACTCTGAACCTGGGAATGCCATTGACACCTATAGGCCTTGTACAAAAGGATATCAGAAAACTGCTAAGCTAGCTACAGGGGCAAGGTGCAACTAAATACATGAAGGAATAGGGGTACAGTAGAGGGCAGGGCAGAGTTAGGGCCAGGTTAAGTTAGGGTTAGAGCTAATACAAGGTCCCTTTAGATAGGTTCTAGGCAACCTAAGATAGACATAATTTATAAGAATTAAGTTAAGGTTAGAGCTAATACAGGGACCCTCTAGATAGGTTCTAGGCAACCTAAGATAAAATAATTTATAAGAATTGTTACACTACCCCCCCCTCTATAGACTAATAGTCCCTATTAGTAGTAGTTATAGTTGTCAGATATGCGCACCTACTGTCAAGACAGGAGGAACGTTTGACGAAAGCTGCTACATAGTACGAGCAATAAGCTCGAACAGTATGTTGCTGCAAACTGCTGCATTTTACAGCATGTTGCAGCAAATTGCAGCATTTTACAGCATGTTGCAGCAAATTGCAGCAAATTGCAGCATGTTACAGCATTTTGCAGCAAATTGCAGCATGTTGCAAGCTGGTCGCGCATAGGGCTAGTGCGCGAGGGACTCGGATCGGCAGAACAAAAAGCCGAGCAACACGAGTAGAGCAGAAAAAGGATCGATAAATAAAACACAATCAACACAATCAATCAATCATCCCATACATCATATCTAAACCCATCATTCATCTCAGGAAGCCCAGAAACAGTGCTTAAATCTGACAATAGTACAAAGTATTGCTGTTATATCCTCTGCATCCTTAAGCTAAAACTAGTCTAATTTAGCTAGGTGTCCTTACTAAGTATTCCTTCACACTGCTAGCAGTGTCCTCCACACTAAACGCTATGCGCGCCTGTTCTAATAGTGATCTATATAAATGTCTAGCCTGTTAATAATTAAGACTTTCTCTTTATTCCTTGCTATCTATGCAGTTATTAATTATAGTTATGCGTTTAAAGTAGTACCCTTTAAGCGTTATTAAAGGTGCCTTAAAAGTCTCTTGCTATAAAGTAGCAGTAGTAATTTAAGGCATTATTAGAGGTAATTTAGTAGTTGCCTAGCAGTGTTTTAGTAGATTAACTGTTTAAGCTGTGCTTATAATTAAGCATAGATATACTGCTAGAGGTTAACTCTAAATTAGGTAGGTCTAGCTTTAGGTCCTGTAGACGCAGGTTTAGCTGTTAACAGGGTAGTAGTATAGCTTAGCTAGAGCGTGTTTAACTCTAGAGTTAAAGAGTAGTTAGTTAGACATTAGCAGTGTCACGATCGTGCACGAGTAAGGTTATAGAGCTTCACGGAGGTCTAGTTCAATTACTACGTGAGGTATTATAGTAGGTACAAGACGTTGTGTGAGGAACAGGAAGGTTTAGAAGGAAATTAGCAATTAAATACTTAGCTTAAAAGTCTAAGCGCTTTAGGTATAAATTAAGCCTGTTCTAGGTTTAGTTAGTGTTAAGGCAGTTTATGCTTAAGTTTATGTCTATGTTATGTTGTGTTTATGTTAGACGTGCACTAATAATACTCTAGTACGCGTCTAATACAGTTATGTCTAGGATCTAGGGAGGATACTGTGACAGTACCCCCCCTCTTATTAGGAAGGGAATCCTTTACATTAGTAGTTCTAGCATTAGGTTGTCTTTGTTAGGGTACAGGTTTAGTTTAGATAGGTATTAGGCGTGGAATTAGGTTACTGTAGAGTTCTTTTGTAGGGCTTCTGCAGGTTTCTACAACAGTTTGTTGTATCTAGTCTATTTTATAAAGTATTTATAGATATGTTTTTTCTTATTAAACTAGATCTATTTAATGTCTTTTATAACATATTCTAGTTTATTATTTATAATAACAGGTTTAGGTAGTAGGTTTAGCTGTCTAGGTAGATAGTTAGATTTAGGGGCTACTTAGCGCAGCAATAATACGTAGAACACAGGGTGTATCTTTATGCTGTTAGGTAGGATTAATTAGTAAGTGTGCAATAAGACTATATAGGCTACTATAAAAGGGCTAAAGTTTTTTTAATTAAGTTTCTTTAATTATTAGTTTGTTTAGATATTTCTAGCGTCTAGCTAGACCTTCTTACTAGCTGCATACACAGGGGCAAGGGTTTAGAATTAGTTTACATACTCTTATTAAAAAGCTTAAGCTTATATAAGCTTTTTATAAACATATTTAAATATATTTTAAATTTTATTAATAAGTCTATTTACATCTATTACTTATATAGATTAATAAGTTAGTTAAGAGGTATTTATAAGTAGTTTAAATTTTATTTAGAGGTAGTATCTATAGTTTACTAAAAATAAAGATACTTATATTAATTTAGATATTATATTATTAGCTTTAAACTATGCTATAGCTAACTATTTTACTTAGTTATTCTACTAGTAGTTTATATACACTTATAAGACTTATTTTATTATAGTGTTTACATTCTTAGTCTAGCTGTTAGTCTCTAAGTAAAAAGCTGTAGATAGATAGAGGATAATTTAGAGCTGTTTATAAAGTTTATTCTAGAAAGCTAAAACAAACTGCGTACCTCTGTCTAATATAATTATATTAGGCAGGCTATAGTAAACTTATATGTATTAGTAGAATAACTAGGCTATATTAGGGGCAGTTATAGAGGAACATAGTATTAAGTGTTAATACTTAGTTAAGTAATTAATAACTACTATAATATTTATATACTCTTTAGATAGAGGTAGGTTTATAATAAAATTAATTAATATGTCTTTTTAAGCTTATTTAGAGATTAGGAGTAGTTTAAGTAGGCTATTATACCTTTTTTAAAAGGCCTTTACTTTACAGTAAGTATAGCAACATAATATGTATTAGCGTACAGTATAGAACATGCAGGGCTAGTAGTACTCTCTCTGTAGTAGGTTAAGAGTCTTTCCTCTGCCTAGGTGTCTTTTAACAGGCAAGTTATGTATAATTTAGAGTAGTTTAATTCTTAGTTTATTAAAATTAGAAATTATAAGTTAGTTATAGTAATATAGCTTACTATTTTAGTTTTTATAGTTAGCTAGTGTTACCTTTTTTAACTAACTAGCGCTGTTTTAAAGCAGGTCTAAGGTTTCTTAGATAAATTTATTATTTAAATACTTATTAGTAATAATCTAATTAATTATCTAATTTATTTTATTTAAGTTAAGGTCTAAAAATAGCTTAAGTTAAAGTAAAGTTTAGTATTAAGCCTTTTACACTTCTTTCTAAGTAAAGACATTTTAGAATTACTTTATAAAAGCATCTAGTTTCCCTTTATCTTAACTAGAATAATAAGTAATCTTAAAATTAAAATAAAATAAGTATTTAAACTAATAAGCTTATTAGTAGCTAAGTTATTTTATAGTTACAAAGTACTATAAGTTCTTATAGTTAAATAGGACCTATATTAAATGCGCTACACTTTCTAGTTTAGGTTGCTATTATTTAAAGTAGTGTACTATAGTAAGTAATTTTTTATTATAGATCTTATAATTGCCTTCTACAGGACTTATTCTTTTTAAGAAGTATATAATAGGCCTAATAGTCCTATCTAGCTTAGTCTAGGAGAGAACTCCTGCTACTATGTAGTCTAAGGCATTAGCTTCTACAAGTATTAGTAGTTTAAAGTTAAAGTAGTAAAGTATTAAAGCTTTAGTAAAAGCTTTTTTTAGCTAGTTAAAGAACTATTAGTAATTTAAGTTAAAGTTAAATTAAACTTTTTTTTTAGTAAGTGTAATTATAAAGCTTACTAGCTATAAAAAGTTATTAATAAATTATTAGTAAAAGTTAGTAAATTTTATAAAGGCTTAAACATTTTTTATATTTTTTAAGTATTGCTAATTTAGCATAGTCTAAACTTTAATAAGGTTTATTTAAATGCTATCTATAAAGATTATATATCTTAAATACGTAACTTTTAATTAGTAGAACTTACATTTATTTATGTTAAGTTATAAACTTACTTCTTTTATAGCCTTTAGCACTAGGCATACATACTATTTATGCTCTAAAAGGCTATTACTATAGATTAGAATATTATTAATATACATAGTGCAAAACATGTCTAGGTAGGGTTAGAGTAAGTTATTTATAAAATATTAAAAAGTACTAGGCGCGTTAGCTAAGCTAAAGGGCATTACTAAGTACTTAAATAGTCTATATTAGGTCTAAAACGCTGTTAGCTACTTATTACCTTTTACTATTTTTAGCTTGTTAAAGGCAGTAATAATATCTAACTTTATAAAATACTTTACTTTACTTAGTTAGCTTAAAGTTTTTTATAAAAAAAGAATTAAGTATTAGTTCTTAATAGTAATAGTGTTTAGTTTTTAGTAGTTAACATAAAATTAAAGCCTATTTCTAAGTTTTTTTATAAATAGTATAAGTAACACTACTAGTAAAGAGCTAGCTTAAATAAAACCTTTTTTTAAGTTCTTATTAAAGTATTTTTAGAGCACTTTTAATTTATTTAGTAACATCTTATATAGTAGCTTATAACTAAGTTATTTACTAGGCTTAAAAGTTATTTAGTAATTATATAAACATTATATTAAAAGCTTATTAAACTTATTTTAAAAAAAGATATGTAATAAGTTGTAGTAGTCTTAAAAAACTATTATCTTTAAGTTAGTATGTTTTTAAAGAGCTAAAGCTTAGTCTATATTAGAAATTATAACTGCGTAGATTTTATAATCTAGTTATTAAGCTAGAGTTATAAATAGAGCAGGTCTTATATAGTAAATGTCTATCTACTGTTTAAGTCCTAGTTTATGTCTAAATTAAGTAAGTAGAAGTTTTTTAAAAGCTTTTTTTTTTAAGTTTAAGTAGTTATTAAATTATTTTATATAACCTATTTTAGTAAAAGGCCTAGCTTATTAGCCTTACTTAAGTAGTTTTTTTTTAGGTTATTAAGAAGTAGGTCTAAAAACCTTTTATATTAAGTGCTATTTAAGTGTTATTTAGGTGTAAGCATAAGTATACATTTTAGCATTAAAAAGAGTTAAAGTTTAGAACTTACTTTTAGTAATTAAAAGCAACTTTATGCTAATATAGCTATAGTTGTTCTAGAATTAGGTTATAATATCTTATATTTATTACATAAAGCTTAATCTATTCCTTATAGTGTTAGTAGGTAATTATAATAGTTGTAGTACAAAAGATAGAACTTTTTTTAAGTTATTTTCTATTAAATCTAGTTAAGTAAATTATTTAGGTAAGTAGTGTTAATTAAAGATTTAGTTTATGTGCTAGTTTTCTGTTAATATAACTTATACTATTTACTTCTAAGTTAATAAGAGCTTATATTAAGGCTAATATAGTTTTTTATTATAAATATATAAAAATATTAACTTAGTACTTTTAGTTATTAGTAAGAGACTTAGCTTATAAGTTAGTAAAAATTTAGTGTTAAATTAGTCCTAGAAGGCAACTTAGCCCTAGAACAAGCCTTTTTACAGGCTTCTACTGCTATAGCTGCAGCTATGTTAAGAGTAGCAAAAAGGATTAAAGCTTAAATACAAGTTAAAGCCCTTATAAAAATGTAATTAAAATAGTAAGAATCTTTAATAAGTGCTAGCAGCG
This sequence comes from Lindgomyces ingoldianus, assembly GCF_010093535.1. Taxonomy (NCBI): domain Eukaryota; kingdom Fungi; phylum Ascomycota; class Dothideomycetes; order Pleosporales; family Lindgomycetaceae; genus Lindgomyces; species Lindgomyces ingoldianus. Next base: position 954,978 of record NW_022985185.1, read on the forward strand.
CTACTTATGTAGACTTAAAAAAGGGGAATAAAGTAGTTTTAGAAAATATAACTATACTTACTACACTTAAAGCATTAACTTTTTTTTTTATAATCTTTACACTTTTTAGAACTAACTAAAGCATAATTTAAATTAATTTTTATTATATTAGGGTCCTTATTTATAACTGCGCTAGTTTAGGGGCGTATTAGGGCTTGTACAGGGAGGAACCTTATGTTATTATTATAGGTAGCAATTAGGTTCACATACACATTAAGGTTATTTAGAAGGGGTTCTTCTACTATAGCACATTATAGTTTAGTTAAAAGGGAGTTATATAAGGCTATAATTAGACCTATCTTATTTAGGCCTATATTAGATGTAAGTTAGCAAAACTTAGTAAAGTGTAAAGTAAAGCTTTTTTTTTTTTATTATAAAGTGTTTAGGTAACTTAGGGCTATTAACTCTTTATTTAAGTCTCTATAAGTTATTTATAAAAACACTATAAATTAATCTAGGTTAATAATATTTTTATTTATTAGTAAGTTAATTAAAGCTGTTACATTATAGTTAAGTTAAAAGTAGGCATATAGTAACTAAAAGTGTTTAAAAAGGAATTAGTCTATATTTTCTTTAAGTTTATATTAAAGCTTATGTAGAAAGAAAAGTAGGTCTTTTTATTTTCTATTAAACAGTAGAGAATTAGGGAGTTAGTTAGATTTTATTACTAAGTTAAAAAAGTTACAAGTTATAAGCAGTATTAGGCAGAAAAAAGTTAAGCTATCTCTAAACTTCTAAGTAAGCTTTAAAGCTAGTAAGTTTTTAGTTCCTACTACTATAATAAAAGTTAAGGTAGAAACAGACTACTTAATAATATAAAGCTGTTCTTTAAAGTCCTTTTAAAGAGTTTTAAAGCTTATAATATAGTAGCTTTTTTATAGAGTAAGCGCTTCTTAGAAGGCTTCTTAGCTTACTTTAATAGCTTAGAGTTATGTAAGTACTAAGCTTATTAAATTAGATTTAGAGGCTATTCTTAGCTAAAGTTTTAACACAACATAATATTATAATTATACATAAGTAAGGTTATAAAGCTTTACAGAGGTCTAGTTTAATTACTACATAAGGTATTATAGTAAGTATAAGACATTATATAAGAAATAGAAAAGTTTAGAAGAAAATTAGCAATTAAATACTTAGCTTAGAAGTCTAAGCACTTTAGGTATAAATTAAGCCTATTCTAGATTTAGTTAGTGTTAAGGCAGTTTGTGCTTAAGTTTATATCTATGTTATGTTATGTTTGTGTCAGACGTGCACTAATAATACTCCAGTACGCGTCTAATACAGTTATGTCTGGGATCTGGGGAGGATACCGTGACAAGCAGTTACCTCTAATTTTAATAAGTTATTAGTAGTTTTTAAGTTTCTACTTTAGCACATTCTTTACAACTTTTCTAAAGGCAATCTTAATTACATAAGAATAGGAAGTTCTAAACCTAAAAGCTTTAGTTAACTAAAGGTTAATAAAATCTAGTTTATAAACTAAATAGTTTAATATAACAGTGTGTAAGTATTATAACCTAAACAAAATTAGATATGTCTTAGAGCTTAGACATAGTTAAATAAATAATTAGTGTAATATTATAATAAGGCTATTACTAGCAAAAGCAAGTTTTCTAATATAATGTAATAGCGTAGGCAAGATAATAGGTCTAAATACAGTAGGAATCCACTTAGAGGCATATAGGAGTGCGTGGGGACTCTAAACCTAGGAATGCCATTAACACCTATAGGCCTTGTACAAAAGGATATTAGAAAACTACTAAGCTAGCTATAAAGGCAAGGTGCAACTAAATACATAAAGGAATAGAGGTACAGTAGAGGGCAGGGCAAAGTTAAGGCTAGGTTAAGTTAGGGTTAGAGCTAATACAAGGTCCCTTTAGATAGGTTCTGGGCGACCTAAGATAGACACAATTCATAAGAATTAAGTTAGGGTCAGAGCTGATACAGGGACCCTCCGGATAGGTTCTGGGCGACCTAAGATGGAACGATTCATGAGAATCGTTACAGCAGTCTCTAACGCGCGTAAGGGCTAGAAGAGCGTGTTTGTGCTACTATTTATGTGTTAGTGTAGCCTTAGAGCTTGCTCTGTACTACAACAACTTTTTAGACAACCTTATTATAGCAAAAGATAACAGTCCCTTATATAGAGAACCTTTAGATTAGTGGCTCTAGGTTAGTTAGCGCAACTATGCTATACTCTTTAAAATAGCACTTAATTTCCTATGTATACCCTCTACAAGCTGCGACAGCAAGAGAGCTTTTAGTAAAAGAGAAAAAATAGTTACTTATAACTATAATTATTTCTTAGGCTTTATAATTAAAGCTTTATAACTCTAGAAAAACTAGCTACATTATAAAGTTATTTTTAGTAAATTAAATAACTTTATGTGCTATATTAAAAGTAAAAAGAACTTTACTACTTTAAAAGCTTTAACAGTTACGTTATAACTTTTAGTAAAAAGTTAAGAAGTATAAGTAGCTTTAATTAAACTATAACTTAATTATATTAACCCCTACTGTTAGGTAAAGCAAACAAAAGTATATAATAGGTGAGACGTAACTTGTCTAGAAAGCCTGAGTCGAATCGTACTACTTCCTGATGGAAACGCTGGTCCTTTTGTTCGGCTAGCGGAGAGAACAATATCAATAGTATATCCAGGGCGAGGTGATACTGTAGAGCTGTGTTTGCTACGAGATCATCATGCGTTGGACCGCATCTCGAAGTTGTATAATGGCTGTGTCCAAGCTGGTTTCGACGCTGACACGTCTTGGCTGGCTAAACAATCCCACTGCTCCCAATCCTAAATTGGATTTAACCATATTCAGAGCGCTTGTACAATCCGCACAGCCACAGATCTGACAGTAAATTACCCGCAGATGATGAGATAGGATGTGCGAAGTCATCTTGCATTAGACAGGATTAGACTCTTGCTTCCGCTGGAAGTACCAACCAACATAGCGACCCTGCATAAATTTGCCCGCGATAGCGCACACAAGGCTGATGATGACTTCTAAGCATCAGAAGGAGGTTTTAAGGCTAGGGTAAGGCTGTTTTACTTAATTTTAAAGCAAAAATACTTAACGTTAGTGCTATAAGAAGGGAAGTCTGTTACGCTATAAAAAAGAGCCGCACAGATCTAACTTAACGTACCTCACGGGCGAGTTGCTCACGCACCTGAGTCGCTTACTTTTGCTAAGACCACACACAACGCACTCTATTATAGCCTATAACAACCCTCTCTAGCACTATATAGTACAGTACAGCCTAGAATATTATTTAGAGACTACTTCTACTTCTTGCTTACACATTTGCGTGTTATACCTAGTCTAATTATACTATATACAGCGCCTTTAAAACAGCTTACTTACTTTAGCTTACACTTACTTCTTTACCTTTTCTTATTACTACGCACTTTAAACTCTTTTAGAGTTGTTAAGTGTAAGCTTTTTTAAACTCTTAAGGCTTTTCTTACTTTAATTTACTTTTTTTTATATAATTTATATTATGTAGTAGCCTTATTAGCTGCTTAAAGCTTAGTAATTTTCTATTACACTAACACTAGCTTATATATAATTATTGCTAACGTACCTAACAGGTTGGCCGGCCACACAGGTTGGCCGGCCACTTTTGCTAAGCCCCTACTAAAACCACTCTATTCTAGCGCAAAACAGCCTACTTTAGCCCTGTATAGAGTAATACAACATAAGATATTATTTAAAGTCTACTTTTACTACTTTCTTACACATACGCAAGTTATGCCTAGTCTAATTACACTGCTTATATTACTTTTAACTTAGCTTACCTTCTTTAGCGCGCACTTATGTCTTTAGCTTCTTCCTATTACTACGCGCTTTAAACTCCTTTAGAGCAGTTAAATAAGCTCTATTTTTAACTATTAAAGTTTTTTTTACTTAAATTTACTTTTTTTTATGCAATTTATGTTGCGTGGCAGCCTTATTTACTGCTTAAAGCTTTATAATTTTTTTTTATGCTAATACTAGCTTATGTGTAATAATTACTACTCTCTTTAAAACTTTCTTAAAGGCCTTTACTATAGACATTAGTAAGCTATCTATATACTTTTAAATTTTTACTTTTATAAGCATTAATTGCAACTTAAATTTAAAGGTATTACTTAAGGCTTATAACTACTAAAGCTTGTTATTAATAAGTAGTAGTAGTAATAAAGTATATAACTAGATGTTAAAAGCTATTTTAAGTTATTTTAAGTTAAATAAGACTAAACTAGCGCTTTAAAACTCTTTTTAGATATTACTAAAAGTAATTACTACATTATAAGTGTGTATAAAGTATAGTAGAAACTTAAGTTTTATAATATAGGTAATTTAGTTACACATAAGATTTTTAGCTTAGCGCTTATACACCTTACAGGTTGGCCGGCTAACCTGTTAGGTACGTTACCTCTTTTAAAACTTATTTTAAATGCCTTAACTATAAAAGTTAGTAAGCTATTTATATACTTCTAAATTTTAATTCTTATAAACATTAATTATAACCTAAGTTTTAAAGTATTACTTAGAGTTTATAACTACTAATGTAGCAATTTGCCTGAATTGTTCCATCTTAGTTTGCCTAACAAGTTGATATCCGAAGGGTCCTTGTATCTGCTCTAACCCTGCCCTGTCCCCTGCCCTGCCCCCTGCTGTGCCCCTATTCCCTAAGTATTTAGCTGCACCTCTCCTCTTAGCTAGCTTAGTAGTTTTCTAATATCCTTTTGTACAAGGCCTATATGTGTTAATAGCATTCCCAGGTTTCTAAGTCCCCACGCACTCCTATATGCCTCTAAGTGGATTCATTCCGCATTCAGACCCATTGTCTTGCCTGTGCTGTTACATAATGCTTTAGATAGCTATTATCTACTTCTAGTTACCTAGTTAGACTGCTTTTAGCTGTCTTTATTTCTTTAAAGCTATAAATAACTGCTCTAGTAGGTATCTAGCCTATTATAAACTTTGTTTTATTAAAGTTAGACATTGTAACGGCGCAGGCAAGACAATGGGTCCGAATGCGGTGGGAATCCACTCAGAGGCATATGGGAGTGCGTGGGGACTCTGAACCTGGGAATGCCATTGACACCTATAGGCCTAGTACGAAAGGATATCAGAAAACTACCGAGCTAGCTACGGGGGCGAGGTGCGACTAAATACATGAGGGAATAGGGGTAACAGCAGGGGTCGGGGCCAGGTCGAGGTCGGGGCCGATACGAGGGCCTTCCGGAGGTTCCGGGCGACTCGAGATGGAACGATTCATGAGGATCGTTACAGACATGTTATTATTTTAAATGTTATACTTAGCTTTAATATTCTTTACAAGGCTAAACTAGCTTTAAATTACTATAAGATTCTTATAAAAAGCTTTTTTATAGTTATACTTGTTCTTAAACTTTACTTTAAGCTTTAGATAACACTTAATAAACATACTAGGCTAGTTTATACTAATATAGCCTAGATTACACTTAGTGTATAAAGAATTAGCTATATTAGCTTCAGCTACTAGCTAATAAGAAAATCTTTACCTATTTAGCTTTAAGTATATGCTTTATAATTACTTACTTCTTATTATTATTATAACAAGGTAGGCACGGTTAACTATGTAGCCTTCTCTCACTTCTATAGGTTTAGGCTAGACTAGAGGCAACTGCTAGTGCTAGTGCTAGCCCTAGCGTTATCTATATATATATTATACTATGCAAGAAATACTTAGCTTAAGTATTATTATATATACCTTTTAGTGTAGTAAAGAAAGTTGTATAGTATTAATTTTATAAGTAAGGCGTTTACTTTATTATATAATACTTAAGCTACTTAAAAGTTAAGAGCTTAAGTCTTAGTATTTACTCTAGTTTAAATTATAGTAAAGGCTATAATTAAAGTGAAGTAAATATATATCCTTAGTCTTATGTCTTAGAGGCTAAGACTATTAAGAGAGAGAATAGTGTAATAAGATAGGCATAGTTAACTACGTAGCCTTCTCTTGCTTATAGAGGTTTAGGCTAGACTAGAGGCAACTGCTAGTGCTAGTGCAAGCTCTAGCATTATCTATCTATATATATATATATATTATACTATGTAAGAAATACTTAGCTTAAGTATTCTTACGCGTACCTTTTAGTATAGTAGAGAAAGTTGTATAGTATTAATTTTACAAGCAGAGCGCCTACCTTATTACAATTATCTAGCCTTTATAAGTTAGCTATAGAATTAGCTTAAAAAGGTTATCTAGTGTGTTAGTTATTTGCTATCTTTTAAAAGACCTTGTACATAGCTGCAGCATGTTACTTAGAGAGTGTTGCGTTTTATTTAAAAGTCTAAAGTATAAGCTGTATCTAATGTTTCTTTAACACGTCTAAGTAGTGTTTTTAGGAATGCATTAGTGTAGAAAGAGTAGTTTAGTGTAGTCTTAGTAAAAGTAAGTAACTTAGGTGTGTAAGCAACTTGCTTGTAGGTTACGTTAGTAGCTAGTGTTTTTAAAGACTCTAGAGAGCCTAATTTTAACATAACTTTGCTAATATAGTTGTAGATATTCGTTTAACTCTAAGCAAATAAGTCTACAGAGCCTTAATTATAGAGTGTACTAGCTAGTTATAATTAAAATTATCCTTCTAGCTTTGCTAAAGCGCTAAGAAACTAAATAGTATAGGTAGTTACTACAGTAGCTAGAGCCTGATTGTCTATACAGTAACAGAAGACAATTTACTTTATTTCTAACTGCTAACTAAGAGATTGATACTATTAGTAACAGTAGCAACAGTACTACGTTATATTAAACACTATAGTAGAGAGGCTGCATCTATATATATTCTAAGATGCTTGTTATACTTGCTATTCTCTAAGCAGTGCTTGTAGTAAGCATAGGAAGCATAATACTAGGCCTTACAAGTACATTACCTAATCTAACCCTAGTATGTAACCTAGGCAGGCCTATTCTTCTGTAGGGTTAGCCTTAGCAGTGCTCTATTTGCCTATGCCATGGGCTGGTGTCCAGTGGTATCAACTAGAGATTAGCTGGCAGCGTTAGAAAGGGCACGAAGCAAACTACAGCAACTTGCAGCAACTTGCAGCAAACTGCGACACACATCGGTTGTATTGCAAGAGGCGCTAAGCTGGCTTGTTGACAACGCTACCCAAGCTAGACCTAAGCTAGCTAGGTGTTGCGGTATAAAACCTAATTCCGTAGTGACGATACAGTCCCTCTTCTTCATCGAATTCAGCACTGTTATCAGTTATTTGACAGCTAAGCCAAGCCATTACAGTTATTATTATAAACTAAGGTTCTAAGAAGCTAGTTATATAACTTATATAGTATAATAGACAGAGTTAGCAATAATTAAGTTAATTAAGTTAGGGTGAATTGCTTAATTAATTAACAGATCTAGCACATTTTAATTAACTTAATTAACTTAATAGCATAAATAAGGCTTAACTTAATTAACTTAATTAACTTAATTAATAGATTACGTAGTAAATTAACTACTATATATTTTATAAATAGTTTTTAGGTCTTTAGAAGAGATAGCGTTACTACATAGACTTTTTACTAACTTTGTAGGCTTTAAGCTAAGGCGCTTCTAACTACATAGGCTTTATAGAGCAGAGAGGAGGTCTGCCTTTATGCAGAGACGCCTTATCTCTAGCAAATTACCTAGCTTAAAGAAGGTCCTCTTATAATTAGTAGCTGCTATAAAAATGCTAAAAATTATAAGAGTAAAGCGTAATAAAATAAGGTACTTATTAGCCTTTTTTATTTAGTATAAAATTAGGTTGCGCGCAAATAAAGACTTTTTTAGTATAAGTAACTTAATTATCTAGCGCTTAAACTTATTATAGTAATAGGTTAAGCAGGTGTTGTTACTTTATAAGGTAGCTTTTATAAAATCTAACTAGCTTCTAGCTAGCCCTATATGTGCCTTCTTTAGCAGAGGCTTTAGAGTACTAACAGGAGAGGCAGTGTCTTTAAACTCTACCTATAAGTGTTAAAAGCTAAGGTGGCAGTTGTCTAGCTAGCCTTTATATACGTAGTAGAGGCAGGTAAGTTAGTAGGCAGTAGAAGTTAAGGAATTTTAAATATATAGCACTAAGCCTAGTTAGGCAACTATTACAACTCTAAAGTCTCTTAAAGCTAAGCTGCTTTATACTATATTTACTACTTCTACACACTAAAGGATTTTATATCCTTTAGTAAACCTAAGATCTTAGAGATTTAAGTCTATTAATTAAGTTAACTTAATTGTTGCCAACTCTAATAATAGACGCTAAGCCTAAGGTTAATCAGGTACCACATCGCAGAGCCCTTCAACCTACAGGAAGGAATATTATTATTGTTATAATTAATCACTGTAATTGCTGCTACAAGGCTGCGGAGGGTTACTAAGACTAGGGGAAGGAGTGTTAAGAGGTATACCCGTGCAATCAGATTCAAATGCCTTAGACAAACCTCTCTTCTGGTACTGTACCTAGTCTACAAATCCAAGTAGTGGTGCAAATCGGTCAGTTTAAAGGAAATGCAAACAGTTTGAAAAGGTACAACAAGCTTCTCACTGATGGCTTTGCCATCCCTGCCAATTACCATAAACTGTCGACCAAGTCACAGCCGCGCGGCCATCTAATAGATTTATAACAAAACGCTTACAGGCGCAGACAATCCTTCATTTTTAAACTTTAAGGGTAAGGTGAGCCAGGTGCAAGATGAGCAGAGCGTAGGAATATTTGACTTACGGCTCAGCATTAGTCCATCAATAGAATATCAGCTTCACTGCCGCATCGGAGATCCAACTGTCTGATCGAACCATCCCAGATTGCTTTGTTTGACAGCTCGTAGTCTATCCTGGGCTTGGTTGAGAATGTCCCGCACGTATGTCGGTGCCCCTACTCTGTATGTTAGTAAATGCTATTCTCTCACCTGTACCAAAGTAGAAGATCTCACCATCCCAGAGGCCAGCATTGATGAGATAATTTCTGGCTAAGGCCAACTCACGATACATTGTTGCAATCAGTTCTTTCCTTTCAGCTGGTATACTTCACCCTCCTCTTCACTCACCTCTACTTTGAGGTCCATGTCCTCTTCCGAAGATTCTGATATCTTGCGTACCAATCTCCTAGCCTTGGATCGATGTGGAAGTAGAGGTACATCTGAATCCGTGGTCTCTGGCTCACCCTCACTGACCGTGACCGTGTTCTTATTTTAGGGTCGTTGTTCGTGAGGCCCGACCCCAGATTAGGGAGGGGGCTTGAGTAACGCCTTTCATTGGCAAAAGTTTGGCAGGCATGCCTGGGCATACGGACGCAATTCGGTCTAGCTTTCTGTTGGGCCTTCCATCCTCAGATTCGCTCGGCATATATTCATCATCATCCGTGTCTGAGACTAGAGGCACAATCTTGGGAAACTCGTCGTCGGAAAATTGCACTGAAACACTCTCACTGGCACCTTCCTCAAAGTTAGGCAAGTGATCGTCGGGGTCGCAACATAGTGATATATATGGCTGCTGCGATGGAGCAGACTTGCGAGCGCCAGGATATACTAGGTACGTTGCGTGATAGCGCGACATATTGGATTGTAAACCTAGTGAACTACTTATTCTCCCCTTGCCGGGAATCAACCAGAGGAAGGAGAATCCAACGTAGGAGAGAAGAGCATGCGACATCCTTTGCATCAGGAAAACGCCACGCTTTCTAGCTCTAGTGTGGTTGCCTGCAGCGCTTGACAGGAGAGGGATCCCGGATTGCGAAAGGCGAAAGGTCAAAGACGACAGAACAGTGACAGGCCCGCACTGGTGCACGAGGATTTCGTTCGTGTCAACAAACCATTACGGTCGCAATAATTGAAGTGAGGCGAAACAAAAGGTAATAGCATGAATTTTTATCAAAGTTTGAGCTAAAATTTCATATTATATTCAGAGATAATTCTGCCTAGGCGACGTTGGACATGAACATGAAATATAATAGATCTGAATCGGACAAAAACGAAGCTCTCGAACACTTTGAGGCGCTTAGGGTTTCTGCGCTTCATGAAATCAAGAAAGGCGACCTCAAGAACTCTAACATGTCATTCGCCAACGCGAAGTACCTCATCTAGCGTCACTGACACTAAAATAAAAGAGGGTGTTAACAAGGATGGTACAGCAAACTATAACAAAAGTCTTAATCAGCCCAGGTGCCATTATTCTTTTCAAGACTAAGTCTGGATACATATAGTTACAAGTAAATAGAGAATTTATTGCCAAGTGCTAGCAAAACGAATCTCCCACTCCATGAATTGAGAGGCGGACACTTGTGTCCGGATAGAAAATAGTAATTAAGTGCCCAAGCCTGGAGGTGAAGGATATCAGGCCAGTAAAGGGGATGGAGCGAACCAAGCTTCTTTACGACATTTAGTTTAGCTATGCTGTCCCGGAGAGGGTACCGAACGGCTCTAAAATGCTCAAAAAGTCCACCGAATAATGCCGACAGTTCTAGCTTAGGCCATTCGGTTAATAAGCCCTAGCTTGGCTAAAATACTTCGTCCCTCGAAATCTTCATAGGCTCCATCAACGCCTCCTCGACGAATGGCCCAGTCAGAGCTGGTCTCATCAATGCGTTCGAAGTATCAGAACGCCTGATCCGGTCAACGCGTTAGCTGATGCAGAGGCCTCTGAATGGTTAAAATGACCTCCGAGAGGCCGTTAGACAGGCAAGCCCACATGATCTATGCTTTCGTCAATGATCCCAGCTTGCGCCCCGCCCGCGTGACAACTCTGGGACTGCCTGCTATCTCCACTAGATAACACTGAATTCCCCAAGCTGCTTCCTGAGGACAGACGAATCTTGCGGCTTCGTGCCCTAAAATATTACTCAATGTGGTGCCAATGCCCGACAAACTCTTGGCTACCATTGTAGGACTCAAGTCCCGAAACTATGCTCGCCTCAGCCTTGAAAGTCAAAGGTTTGGTCTGGAAGATATAAGAAGACGAAACAATCCAGTTATATTAGCTCTATGAACTCTTCATCAATGACTTAAACTCTGGATATTGGCTTCACACAACGCTGCATTCTCGTTCCAAAGTCTTCCCAACCACCAGTATGAAGACACGCTCCCGGCTCTTGAGGCCTGACCCCTAAATTTGTTCATGGAATTCAGTTCTATCCGCCTTTGAGCTCTCTTTTTTAACAAAAATCTAAAATTTAAAATTCTTAAAATTAGCTTCACACGACACTATTTATCGGTTTCACAGGCTACCAACCACCCCCATGGGGATTTTACGTCCAAACTCTCAAGGAATGCCCCACCGATTCATTTCATTGAGCTCCCGCCCTTTCATGCCATGGCTAGTTGTTCCATATTCCCCTACAGAGGCTAGATGCTAGTCTATATCGAATCTATTTTTCTCACTCCTTGCCTTGCTCGCTCTCGGGAGTAATCTGGCCTTCCGAACCCTTCCGTTAGTAATCCCTCTTCGTAGCAGGACCTTGCTAGATCACAGAATGCGAAGGTGGCTGCCCACGCTTCTATTTTACTAAGGTGATTGGCCAGCTGTACGCCCATCACTCCAGCATACACTTCTTCGCCAAAGTATATTGGCCATCTGCTAAATGTACGGCGCCACAAGAACCTCGCTCCCCCAATTGGCGCAAGGCACAGCTGGAGATTCTTGAACCTGTGTGTTAAGACCTGCAGTCAGCCTTTTGGGTATGCACGTTGACTGCATAGCCTCCCAGAGGTCCAAGTCCTCTTCTGCACGCCCAAACATAAGGCTAGCTTCCATTTCCGGAGTCCCGCAGTCAGCCTTTTGGGTATGCACGTTGACTGCATAGCCTCCCAGAGGTCCAAGTCCTCTTCTGCACGCCCAAACACAAGGTTAACTTCCATTTCCAGAGTCTCTTCTCAGAGCTGGCTGGGGCCCTAAAGTCTATGAGCAGCCTTCTTAATAGCTTTATTTTATCGTAAAGTTGGCTCCAGGAGCTGGACCGACACATCGACTTCAAAACACTGGACCTTAGTCATATTCCTTCTCATCCCCTACACTCTCAAGATATTCCTGCTACTTGTAGTGGCTCCCCGTTGATACTAGTAGAATGTCGGACTATCTAAATTCAGCCTTATCATACCCCGTACCAAACTCGGATCTCAGCTATGGTTCTACAAGAAGTGATCATAGCTCGCAAGATGGCCGCATCCTAACGAATCTACATTTGCCCACTCCATCTAATTTAGAGTCTACAATCTTAAATTTAGATGAACAGACATGGACACCCCCCCCGATATGATATGACCCAGGGAGGCAGACGAAAAAACTATATCCGCCGCAAGGACCGATTGCGGAAAGTGCTATTGAAATACAATGTAGTCCACTCCACCTTGGGTCCACGTTCGAACCTAGGGAGTCGAGTGTGCATGAGGTGTGCCAGAAGGATGTCCATAGGTCTTTTTGTGAGACCTCTGCAATTACAGAGGCAAATACGTTTACTGAAATGGCGATGGGGACAACTCCTCCATCTTCAACTTTGCTCTCCCTACATGTAAGTTCTGAAACCATAGAATGCATAATAACCTCGGCCTAATATGAAAGTAGCGAAGAAGCCTTCATACAGCTGGCGTCCAGGTTTCAAAATCGGATGAATCGACTTCCCAAGTAGCGACTCCAACTCACTCTAAACTTCCACACCCCTTAGAACCTCTTGAGACATTGACCGCCGCACCTGTTATAATTCTGCCCGCACAATTATCACCGAGTTGTGATTATGGGAATAATGCTACCGAAATGTACCCTGAATCTTTTCCCGTGCCGATGTTTTCTTCGAAAAATCAGCTAGAGTGCGACGAGTGTCACTCCACCTTCCCAGAGGCAAAATACTACAAGTGAGCAATTATGAGATCCTCATTACGTGCAAATCGCTAAAAATTACAACAGCCATCACGTAAAATTCCATGACAAGCCTCACGAGTGTGACACCTGTCATCGATGTTTCAGGCATACCAGAGACCTACACCGCCACCAACAAACGCACAATACCACCTATGCTCCTGGAATCCAGTTTCGCACAGGGAACTTCTACTATTGTAATAAAATGGGGTGTTCATACAAGGAGAAGGGGTTTCCTCGTCGAGATAATCTCCTCCGCCATTTGAGGAACCAGCATTCTAGTAGGAACGACTCCGTTGTCAGACCTGTCTCAACCAGGGTGCGGACAGAGCATGGATCAACGGAGAACTTACAGAGGAAGATAGTTGTTTTACATCGAGTATGCTGGCTGCTGTTTCTGCCTCAGACATCAATAATGCAACAGCGTGAGTTCTTTCCTTTTCTTGATTGATCATCGTGAACTTGCTGTGATACACTCTGTGAAGCAAACAAGCAGCTTCAAGATCATTAACCTTGCGCGTTGCGCAACATTCGTATGCTCATGATTGTGCAACGATGACCGGCATCAAAATGATAGCAATCAGATCCCACCAAAACGCACTGGCAATGTCGTTTTGCCCAGGCTCCCACTCTCTTTTCTTCCAGACCTATAAGTTCCATGTATTCCACGTGTCATGTAGAACAGACATCCGAGGCTTGAAAGCTGTGCCAGGGAACGGCTATCCCTAATTGAGCCCTTTATTTTCTAATTCTAGACTTTGCACATTTCAAGAGGACTTCTTTCTATTTGCCCATAGTCCTAAGCCCTTTGCAGACTATCCGGATTTCTTTTACCTCCGTTATTTATTATACAACACGAAGCTAGAAGTTCCCAGAACCACATCAGTTAAAGACAGCCCTGGGCTGAGCAATTTGGAATTAAGTTGAAATCGTTGGCACACATTGAAATACATCATGACCATTTTGATACCATGCAAGCCACACTCTTTGCAACTAAGCATATAATTCTCAATGTTGTTTCTAGCAACAAAAACAATCGATCATACGATTGGTGGCAATCGGGGCCGTACTGTGCCGCAGGAAAACTTCCTTCAGCCTCGGCCAATTCAGATAGAGAAAGGTTACACGCCAGGCAGCGGGTCTTTTGTGCATGGATTCCCTCAGATGCAGGACGATTGCAGTGTCTATCCCTCAAAATGATAGCTCACGGTCTTGGTCTACGTTTATTATTTGCTTTCCAAAAATGGGCAACTCTGTGATACAGCATGTGCTTGACACGCACCGAATTTTGAGGCTGACATATTCACTTAAAGGAGGGAATTGCAAGCGCCTTTCTATCGACGGTACGAACCCTGACTCCGCCCTTCTATCCTGTTCTCCGTACGGAGACTCTTTCTTCGAGCACAATAGAACCTTAGATAGCCACTTTGGAGAGCAACTGCAAAGGCTGACGTCTTTTCTCTCTCCCACCCCGCAAATCGCTTGATGTGACATTCTTGATCACCTGATTCCGCGCCTAAGCGAACAGCGCGTGGCTGCAGCACCTTAGGCAGCTGTGCCAAGTAAAACCTGTCGGTTCCCGCGTCACCGTTGTTACTTTCTCCTCTCGTTCTCCCCCCCCTCTCTTTTCATTCGTAACCCAACATATATCGTGCAAATTCGAGGAGATTCAGTCTTCACTATCACTATTCAGGAATTCCGATCGCTTCTGCATCAGGCTAGATCGACTTTTGGTGGGACTACGACAAATTTAATCTAACACTCCTTGGGCTGACGTTGCGAGGACCAAAGTATGTACCAGGCCTACATAGAACATTGGGACTTGGTAAGAGCCTCTCGTAGCTATCTCTGAGCTCGCCCCGCTGCCTTCGATCTGATCTTTTCACCGCCCTTATCATTTCTGGGAGAAAAATTTGAAAATGTCGTTCGCGTGCCGTTCTTGTAATATCCTTCAAGAAGGATACATATCTTCATGCAATTGTGCCATTTTTATACAATCTATGCTACGATATACGCATATATTGATATTTCATAGATCCATCAAATCTCAATACTATGTAGCACTTAGGTCCTTCCATACCTCCTTACCACGAACCGATAGTATATTAACACATGGCGGACCGCGGACGCCGCCGTGGAGGAGGCGGTCGCGGCCGGGGAGACTTTACAGGCCGTGGGAGAGGCGGTGATCGAGGAGATCGAGGAGGTCGTAGAGGTAGAGGTGGAGGCTTTTAAGGAGGAGACAGAAGTCGCGGGGGCGGCGGCAGCGGTCGCGGCGGGTGCGGTGGATTCGAGGCTGTAAAATTCTGGGGGTAAGTTCTACCAGAGCATGTGGACCCAAAAGACACCACTGTGGATTCAGGTCTAATTGGTGCTCGTGGGCTTTATAATAGGGATGAGATCTTTCCTGCGCCTGATGCCGAAACCACGAAGCTCGAAGACGCTTCCGTGAAAGACTATTCGACGATTCTTGCGCGCACGTCGCTAGTCGATCAATTTCCTCGTCGTCCTGGGTACGGTACCGCTGGACGGAGCATTGTGCTTTGGACCAACTACTTCGACCTGAAAGGAGTTTCAAAAGATAACTGTTTCTACCTGTATAGCGTAGCATTTCAACCTGACAATCAGCTTTCGAAGCCTAAGAAAAAGCGCCTCATCCAAATTCTTCTTGAACGAGCGCCTTTCGCCAGCATCAGCGTAGCGAGCGATGGGGCTCAGGTGCTAGTTGCTTCTAAGGAGATCGACCTTGGTGGGTCCCGCCAAACATACGACATTGAATGGTACCCTACCGATGGGAAGTCACTCCCTGCAACCACTTCCGACTACTTTGGCAGGCGTTCAGCGGCCCGCAAACGGAATACGGTGAAGTTACTCGTTGAAGAAATTGGAACTGCTTCGTTGTCAGAGCTGATGAAAGACTTGTCCGCAGCAAGAACGACGTATCCCCTGAAGCTTGAGATCATTCAGGCTTTGAACATTATACTATCCTATGGCTCAAGCACTGGTTCTAACATAGCGACTGCCCCCCAAAACAAGTTCTATCCTTTGGGAAAACACCCAAATTTTGAGAACACGGACCTTGGTGGAGGCCTGGAGGCTCTTCGCGGCTACTTTCCGAGCGTCAGAACGAGCATTAACAGGATTTTGGTTAACGTAAATGTGGCTACAGGGGCTTTCTACAAGTCTGGACCTCTTCTTGACTTGTTGAAAGAGGTCAACTATGGTCGAGCCCCAAATGGCCCAGAAGAACACCCACGCATGGCCGCGTTCGGTAGGAAGCTTCGAATTGAAACAAACTACATCCCAGAGACCGATCGCAGCGGAAAGCTAAGAAAGGCCGGTGACAAGCCAGTAACTAAGCGAAAGGTGCATGTTATTGGAGACTTGTCACCTTATAAAAAGGACAGCATCAACGCCACTTTCGCTTGGACAGATCCAAATGGTCAAACCAAGACCATTTCCGTTCAGCAATACTTCCAGCAGATGTATAGCATGACTCTCGCTTTACCAAATGCGCCACTGGTCAACTATGGCACTCGAGGCAACCCAAAATGGATCCCCGGAGAGCTATGTAGCGTTGCACCAGGGCAACTAGCCAGAAGAATTCTCCAAGGCGATCAAACCCGGGGAATGATTCGCTTTGCAGCTCGTCAACCGTACCAAAATGCTAAGTCCATCTGCCATGATGGCTTGAACGTGATAAAAATCAATCCTGTGGCTGGAGAATTGAATACCAACTTGACCAAATTTGGCATCGAAGTCAACCCGACGATGCTGACGGTGCATGGCCGCGTCCTAAATGCACCAGAACTGGCCTACAAGTCGCGAAAGCTCATAACTAGTGACGGTGCCTGGAATCTTGACACCGAGATTATCGGCACGAAGCCATTTAGCTTGCCAAAGGCTCTCCCTTTGTGGAATTGTCTTGTGATCAAAGAAGGTAATCGTGAGACCGTCGTTGGTGGCGAGCCAAGAGTTAAGGATCTCTTGGGATTATTCACGCAATTCCTTAAAACATGCGGAATGGCCGCAGGCCCTGTCGAAGAGCTAAAGTTTACCTCTATAAATTTCTTTGATCTTCAAAACCGCAACGTGGACAAAGTACGACAGCAACTTGCCCAGGCTATTCAAGATTTCCGTGCCTCGCCGAAATTCCTTTTCGTGCTGCTCCCAAGCGAGATGGCTCTGCTTTACGACTGTGTAAAGTATGTTTGCGACATTAAATTCGGTATACCTTGTGTCTGCAACATCGGAAAGAAATGGTCCCGAGTCCAACGACAAGCCCAATATTTTGCCAACGTCGCTCTCAAATTCAACCAGAAGTGTGGGGGTATCAATCACTTCATCGACATAGGCCAGTTGGAGCCCCTGGATGCACGTACAATCATCTTCGGAATCGATGTCTCCCATCCTTCACCCGGCAGTGCAGAAACGTCGCCTAGTATTGCGGGCGTCGTTGCGTCTGTTGACACCCAATTCTCACAGTATCCGGCCAGTATACGCACTCAGCAGGGACGCAAGGAGATGGTAACAGAGCTTGAGGAGATGATTCTCGAACGGTTACATCTCTGGAAGAAGTGCAACAAGGGACTTCCGAGCAAGGTAATTGTTTATCGGGATGGCGTCTCGGAGGGGCAATACAAAGATGTCATGGAGAAGGAATACCCTGCATTTGAGGAGGCCTTTAAGAAACTATATGGAGCAGCGGTGAACCACCCTAAGATCTCTATCATCATAGTCGGAAAGAGACATCATACGCGATTCTACCCGACCAAGAAACAAGATGCAGACCCCCACACTAGTAACCCACTTCCAGGTACTGTAGTCGGCCGCGGGGTTACCGGGGAGAAGTTGTTCGATTTCTTCCTCCTTGCACACAAAGTACTCCAGGGAACTTCAAAGCCTGCACACTACGTCGTCCTCAAGGACGAGAACAGGTTCGGTGCTGACCAGCTTCAAATTCTAGTAAGCTCAGAACAATGCTACTTAATCTACTCATACTAATGACCACAGACGCACAATCTATGCTACACGTTTGCTCGAGCAACACGAGTAGTTAGTATTTGCCCCCCGGCTTACTACGCCGACCTGCTCTGCAAAAGAGGCCGTGCGTACCTCCACGGCGTCTTAAAAGGTGATGGTTCAGTTGCCTTTACGAGTGCGGAATGGCAGCGCGATGTCCACCCTGCCCTACCGGAAACCATGTTCTACCTTTGAAGTAGCCTCCATTGCCATCTTAACTGGACCGACTAGATTGACTTCGCCTCTCAGGCCCAACACAAGTCCATTGCCTAATCTACATTAAAAGAAGCTCCTCTTTGAGCCAGCGAACGAGTAGAGCTTCGAAGAACTTCAATCGGAATCACTTGTTCGAAATCTCAGTGAGCCATTCAATAGCTTCGGCTACCTCTGCCAATACATCCTCTTAAGGAGGGTGGCAACACTAAATGGACACCACGGGCTTCATTTACGCGGACGGACAGATTGGCTTGCGAGCCTTATCCCTTCGTCCCACCTGCGCGTTCCTGATACAGCGCGCCACGAGTCTACCCAGTTGGATTACAGCGTCACTCGTTTGTCTTTTCCTCTAAATGTTTACCACACTCGCTTATCTGCAACATCACACTCCGCAGGGTGTCTTTCCTTTGCTATCTGATTATTCCCCATGAGGAGATGACGACTGGCAGCGTTGATAGGTGTGATAAGCGCCTGGAGCAACCAACTTCTTTACTTCACTCACACCTTCTGGATCCATTCACAAGAGTGTAGAGCAGAATGCTATTTCGGGCACACGTTCATCACTAGATAGCGAAATAAGAGTGTATCCCCACACGCTACCTTGTTGTTTCGCGGTGCACTTACACAACAGTCTGGACCAACTCGTCTGACCACTGAGATCAAGCAAAAATTCTGTTCTAGTGAACAGATACGGAAAAAGGTGTGTCTTGACATTAGAGCGGCCATGGGACATGGAAAGTCCTATTTGCATCTGCCTTACCGCCGAACATGTCAACATCGTCAACACGAAGTGGACTCCAGCTCGTGGTGGAGCTGTTGGACGCGGCGAGCTTTCCCCTCGCGCAACGGCCTCAGGCAGCACAGCGCCAGGGCAGGGATACCCAGCCACACGGGCGCACGAGAACCAACCACCCCATTATCGATATCCCCAGCCTTCGCGTTTCACCCCTCACCCCTGGCCAACGTGTTTGCTGGCCGGTCCCGCATCAAGGCTGCGGCGGCCAGTCGTCCGACAGAGGAGAGAACCGCCGTATCTTCGACATGTTCGGCTCTTCACCAGAGACATAGATTCCCCCAATCTCGTCAGGCACCGATGTCTCATAGGGCTGCTACATCACAAGGTATCCCCATGTGCCGGCAGTGCCTCCACACATCCCTTGTGGTACTTCTCTAATTCGGACGTGAAATCCAACCTCCTCGCTGCACCAGCCCGATAACATCATCACCGCTCCTGCGACCCCTCCCCCCCCAAGTTATGATGGAAACAATGGATCGCGGAAGCATCTACGACCACGATATACCCTCACTGAGCGCGTCACTCGAAGCCTTCGACCCGGAGCGCAGCATGCACTCTGCCTACAGTTCGCGCTCTGGCATGCAGTCCTCGTCGCGGTGGAGCGCGCAGGAAGCGGAGGAGTCCGAACCAGAGTCGGACGGGCCGTGGGCGCCTCCAGCATGGCAGAAGTCGAACAACGCCTGGTACCGGAAGTCACTGCTCAGCGAAGGCGCGATGCGACCGAGCCCGTCAAAGTCTCCAGGTACCAGCCCGTTCGATTACCGCAGCGACCGCGACATCACACCCTCACGAATACCCCTCCCCGAATCGCCGCTGAAGCAAACCCCACGAACCAGCCCAGAACCCATGTCGGAGCAAGAAAAGAGACAGTTTTCGCCAGACGGCATCGCATCAAGGATGCAGAGCCCTTCAGAAGAGCCGCAAGCCAGCGCGGGGCCAGAGCCGGGCGCGGACGACCATATGGCGTTGTCGCATCACGACGAACGGCCTGGTAATTTGGATGGATGTAAGTTCCCACCTGCCTGTTGCATCCCCACCGCGGCCTTGTTTGCTTGTACTAATGTACCTAGTCGTCCGTTTCGCTATACGTGGAGAGACGTTGTTTCGCACTGCCCCCATAGAAGACACGATTTCTTCGGTCGCAAACGGTTTCCACATGTTCACTAGCTCGAAGACCAATATTGCTCTCTCACTTTTTGTACTTGTGCTCTCATGGGCCTTGACCCAATCATGGACTGTTGGCTTGATACCGGACGTCGCGAATGTCGCAAACTTGGCGAAGCAGTTCGAACCGTTAATGTATGCATCGGAGAATGTGATCCCGCGGTCGCGCGAGCTAGCGGAGGCAAGTATTGCTGTGCAGGATCTTGGGGAGAGCGTGCGCGCAACGAACATGTCAGCTTCAAATATTATCATCGAACAGCTGGACAACCTCGGCGAGAGCCTGAAGATTCTATCCAACAGTATGACTAGCTTCTTCACGAACGTTGATGGCGATATGGACTCGTAAGAAATAAAATTGATCTTCTTCAACGTGGGTGTACTAACACTCTCTAGCATCCTGATCACCATGGAATGGGCGAAGCGGGAGCTTGAGAGTATTCAAGGCCCAAAGATTGGGATGGTTGACACAGTCATCGGCAACGTCCACGGCGCCCTGAGCAAAGTCGGGGTTCTCGAGCAGAATGGTGAGCCAACGGCGGTTGGAAAGGTAGTCAACGATGTGATGGGTCAGACAACACAGCAGCGCTCCAAAGCCACGCTACAAAGGACATTCGATTACCTCTTATCTACGCTAGAGGAGAACATCGCTAGCGAACTCGTAAAGGCTGACGCGCTCTTCCAACTCTTCGAAGGCGTCGACCGACAGTTCCACAACCTCCACCGATCCGTTGCCAAGGAGGAAGACAGCCTGTCCAACAAGAAGGACGAGTTCCTGGCATCCATGTGGCG
Organism: Lindgomyces ingoldianus; assembly: GCF_010093535.1. NCBI lineage: Eukaryota > Fungi > Ascomycota > Dothideomycetes > Pleosporales > Lindgomycetaceae > Lindgomyces > Lindgomyces ingoldianus. The sequence continues at coordinate 975,861 of NW_022985185.1, forward strand.
GATGACGATTAGCAACAAGATGAAGATCAAGAAGTACGAGAAGAACCTCAGGCTCCTCAAGAGCGTGCGTGCAAGCACACTAAACAATAAATCCGAGCTGAAGAGCCACATTCAAGTTATCAGCTCAGTCAAAGACCAGCTCGAGAAGGCGCGCAAGAACCTCATCAGCCCTCTGATCCGGCGTGCGCAGTCCAACTCCTTTGGCCTGGAGCAACAACTGTCCGACCTCTCCGGGACATACGGATTCCTCAAGACGCTTCGCGACACGCAAAAGCATAAAGTCCTGCAGCAGCTGTGGTCGGAGCCGAAGAAACGGGTTACGATCAGCAACGGGCAGGACGACGACGAAGAAGGGGCGGAGTACTGAGGCTCATTGTCGCGAAAGCACAGGGCTGTGGTTGATTATTATGAAGCATTGGGTTCTGGATAGACAAAGATGACAGTTGGAGTTGCAGGATCCCGGATCAGGCCGGAGTTGTCAGGCTTCAAGCTCACTATTTGCCTCTGAGTAAGGTATAACTTTCTTTCCACAGCATTTTGGATTGCGCATTCCGGGCGGTGTTGGGCTTGTCGTTTCTTGTCGTTTCTTGTCTGGTTTATAAAGTATACCAATACCATGTCTTGGCGGCTTTGCCTCATGTTAATGTTCGTATAAACTCGCGAACGAGGCGAGGGGGAGGCATCAGATAATATGTGAGGCGCTCGGGTCGCGTCCGACTGATGATGTGCAACAGGATGGCACTGGCATGAATACACGGGCCAGGCATTTTGGCGCAACTAGACAGTCGGCCAGTCAGCCAGCGATTGACGTCAGCTCTCCTTCTGCCGCCTCTGAACCAGATTGACCGGGAGACAGCGGGGCTTTCTGACGTCGTTCAGTTAAGCCTGATGAGATTTCTGAGGGATGGAGGGTGGAGCTGCGCCGCTGCCAATGTCTTGAAGGTCTTGTCGGCCTACTCGAGGCGAAATTGTTAAAAGTTCGTTTTGGGTTGTGGCTTTTGTGTCAACTAAATAGCTTACCGACACGATCGTCAGGTTGTCGATTCCGGGGAGTGAAGGATGCCGGCCAAGCGACAAATGTGCGCCCCTGTGCAGAAGCAGTCCGGCAGGTGTCTTGATTCCTGGGCATCCGGGCTGTGCAGACGAGCTCTGCTACGGAATGTTCCCTCATTGGCTAGTAGTCTAATAGCTCCCCAACCTCCCAGGGCTTCCATCATCGCCCGACGCTTGCTTGATATTGCTTCCACAGCCTGAAGACTGCTGCGCCCTCTTCCCCCCCGCTCTTTGCGACTCTGAACATCACTGCCGCGCGCCCTACAGCCCACAAACAGCCAAACAACATCCCTCCCACACGCCGACGTTCGCCGGCGAGCCACAGTGGCCTACTTTACAGCCACTCTCCCCACTCCAGGCGTCGTCGGTCCGAAAACTCCAAGTTCTCTTCCAGACGATAGAATGAGTGAGTAAGAGCCTTTCTGCCTCCCGCTCTCTCCTATCCTCTCCATTCCTATTCTCTCCATTCCTGTTCGACCCTCGTCCGTCCTTTGTCGCTGGCTTGGCCCGGCGTTCAACACCGGCACACTTTCGCGTGCTCTGGCCAGCACCGTCCGTGACTCTGCCAGGCGCAGCACCCCCAACATCCATCTTCATCTCTGGGCACTTCTCAGCGGCGATATCTTGGCTAATTACGCGCTTGGCGTCCGCATCTATAGCAGTACACAAAGACATAAGGCGCGAATTCAATCGTCTCGGTCGTCACACCAGCTACTCAGGACCCAACATGCCCGCCCCTACTAACGGCTCTGCGTATGGTGAGACTGAACCACTCCTCGGCCAACAGCAACCTCAGCAGCAATCGCGCTGGAAAGCGCTCCCTAAGCATATCGCTGCCGTGACTTGGGCGACGCTCAGCAGTAACTATGCAAATGTCTTCCTTGTCTTTGTTCCGCTCGGCATCATCGCTGGGGCTCTGCACTGGAGCCCCACCTCCGTCTTCATCCTCAACTTCATCGCCATCATTCCTCTTGCTGCCCTTCTGAGCTTTGCGACTGAGGAGCTGTCTGCCAAATTGGGCGACAGCTTGGGTGGACTGTTGAATGCGACCTTTGGAAATGCGGTGGAATTAATTGTGAGTTGATCTGTCCCAGCGATCCCCCACGTGACAACAAGTAACTGACCGATTCCTCCAGGTTTCCATCGTTGCGCTGAGAGAGGGCGAAATCCGCATCGTCCAATCCAGCATGCTCGGCAGCATCCTCTCCAACATCCTTCTAGTGAGTTGAATTGCTTCTCAGTCATATGCAGACACTGACACGTGCAGGTGCTCGGATGCTGTTTCTTGGCTGGAGGAATTAGACAACAAGAGTCAGAATTCAACTCGACCGTTGCATCGACCATGTCTTCCCTCATGGCTGTCTCTTCTGCGTCCTTGATCATTCCTGCAACGCTGTACGCGGCATTGCGCACGTCCACGGACGAGGAGACCGATAAGAATATCTTGCTTCTTTCCCATGGAACTTCTATCATTCTACTCCTTCTCTACATTCTATATCTCGTCTTCCAATTGCACACCCACAAAAATCTCTTCAAACAGGATCAAAGTAAGAAAAACAAGAGAGACATCGAGGCTCGAGCTCAAGCTCAAGCTGAGCAACAAGGCGAATCTTCAGCATCGGCTTCCACTTCACCCACAGAGCCGGCAGAACCCGAGGAAGAAGTGGAAGAAGAGGAAGCAGGTCAAATCCTCTCCCCAATCGCCGCCGGCATCGCCCTCGTCCTCGTCACCATCCTCGTAGCCGTCTGCGCCGAATACCTCGTCGACAGCATCGACTCCATCGTCCAAACCGCACACATCAGCAAGACCTTCATTGGTCTCGTCCTCCTCCCCATTGTCGGCAATGCTGCCGAGCATGTTACGGCCGTAATCGTCGCCTACAAAGGAAAAATGGACCTAGCCATCAACGTAGCTATCGGCAGCAGCATGCAAATCGCACTCTTCGTAACTCCTTTCCTCGTCATTCTCGGCTGGATCATGGACAAGCCCATGACACTCCACTTCCAGAGCTTCGAAACCGTCGTGTTCTTCCTATCAGTCTTAGTCGTGAATTATCTCATCCAGGACGGAAAGAGTAATTATCTTGAGGGCGCTATGTGTCTGGGAACGTAAGTCTTACCAACTTCCACTCATCCCTGCAGCTGCATGCAGGGATTAGAATGCAAGATTTATTTAAAGTGCGGAATGCTGATTGGAAGACAGATACACTATTATTGCCCTCGCTTTTTACGTCTATCCGGATGATGCTAAGGGCGATTTGAGTGACAGCTTCTTCCGAAACCTCTGGGGAAGGAATTAAACCGGGGTTTTATCTAGTTGCCGAACTTTATGCTGCAGTGCGGCATCTTCCTCATCCACCCACCTTTCCGCACAATTATGTTGGCGAAGGAGAGACTTTTCTTTTCTTATTTCTTGTGTATATTTTCCTCTTCTCATCGGATATCTACCAAACCTTCTATCTCGGCTAGGCCCTTTGAAAAAGGCTCATTGGATGGACTAGATACCCTTCCTCCCTTTCTAATATCCAATGGTTCTCACCTTGTGGAGTGAGGACAATGGTTTTTTTTTCCCTTTATAATGTCGAAGGACGAATGTCGATTGTTGTAGTGGGTGATTTTGTAAGATATTAGGTGTCGAATCTGAACAAATGGGTGTGGGAGGTGTTTAATCGGCGTTGAAGAGAGTCTTCGAAGAGATGGTTTGAGTTGGTTGTCAGGGGTTTAAAATAGTGGCCTAAGCATCGGTAGCAAGGAAATTGTAAATCTAGTGCTCGTGGTATGAGAAGGGTTCGTGGAGAGCAATTCATTCAGTGATCATAGGTATCTAAGCCTTGACAATCAAGTGCTGGACATCCAACCATCTTCTACCCACATCTACCTCTCTCCCTCCAGCTTCATCCGGTATTCTCATCGACCCTTCCCTTCACCTCACCGCGGCGCTCCCCCTAACCCCGCACACCAAACAAGATACCATGTCCTACTGGCGCCACCATCAATCCATCTATCGTCCCAACTCCCCATGACCCCATCCTTGAAAAATCCCCACGCCGTCTTCGCATCTATGATCGCAAGGTTTGCCATCAAGATCCCGCGCCACCCACCAGGTACTTGGAGCGCCCGGTTGTCGGAGAAGAAACGGTCCCATTCTTCGCGCACGAAGGCTTTAGAACGAAGATAGGAGGTTGCGGGTGAGATTGGGAGGATGTGAATGGAGGAGATTAGGTAGGAGTCTGGGCCGAAGTAGGCTAGGGGAGTGTTAGTTTGGGGTGCGGAAGAAAGGACAAGAAGGGATGATATTGGGACGGGGGAGGAAGAGCCACTTACTCGTATGGTCTACTTTATTATCGAAGAAAACTCCGCTGATTTTGTTGCCGATGAATTGTGGCGGGGCGTTTGTGTTGTTGTCCAGCATGTAGAAGTAATTTGAAAAAGAGCGGGCTTGGATAGCGAGCATGAGATTGCCTGGTTTAGTATCGTTAGCAAAGCACTACACTTTCATCTATCTATTCCCAGCCAAAGCTGCCCTCCTCGCATTTTATGCTGACTAATTAAGAGGGGGTCGGGATTTGAGGCGGTGGGGCTCAGTCAACCAACATACCTCTTTTCTCCATCATCACATTTCCACTCGTCCTCCCCCACATCTTCACCGCAAAACTCGCAAACCCATCCTCACTACTACTCTCCTCATCCTTCCCATCTGCACTCTCAAGTAACCCCTTCGCCCATGAATGGCCCGCCCACCAGTCAAAGCTTCTTGAAAACGGGTAGTCTCTGCCTTGCTTATCACTCTCGGCGAAATCCTTCACCAGCATATTAACCCAGGCTCTACTGTCGCCTTGGTTGAGCCAGTCCGGGTCGAGATACCCAATAACAGCAGCTGTGTACACGAAATATCCCCAATGGAAATGGTGGTCGTTGTAATATGTATTTCCGAAATCGGCACCTGGGCTGTTGGTGAAGCCGGCGCTGGAGACAATGCCTTTCCAGTCATCGTCATAGAACAACATGTATTTCTGCTTGTTTTGAACGTAGACTTGAAACTCTTCTTTGAGCTTTGTGAGGGCTAGGGAGACAAGAGTAGGGTTGTTGAGCACATCTTTAACAACCCAGCCTAGTGTCGCGAGCTTCGCTAGCGATTTTCCCGCGTAGTAGAAACTCTCGGAGTCTGGCGTTTCGGATATGGCGATCCGGATATCGCGGTCTGCGGTGTAGGTGATGGCTTCGATGGCTTTGGGGGAGTACAGGATTTTAGCGGAAGTGATGCCAGGTGCCCATGGTGCGAAGGTCATGTTTGTTGGGAGGTTTGGCTCGAGCATTGTGAGATTTTCGGTGAAGAGCGCGGTGGCCATGCCCTTTGTTGTTGTTCGGAGTTGGAGCTTGGTGATTGAGGATTGGAGGTCTGGGGATAGGGATTGAATGTGGTGAGGTAGGGCGAATATGAGCAAGGGGGCTTTGCCAATCTTGGTGTAGCTGATGGTGTAGGTACCGACGCCGTTGTTGGCAGAACCGGTTAGAGTCGCTTCTGTGACGAAGCTACCAACAGCCTTGCTGTAAATGGCTTCACCGTCGTCGCTGATCGGGTTCTTTGCAATCTGGATGGTACCCTTGAAGTTGGGGGGGCCGACGAAGTTCTGACTGTCGATGACTCTGAAGGCTGTGGCATCGTACTGGGCAGTTGGGACGGGGTTGACGTAGATTAACCAAGTCTTTCCATCCAATGTTACCACGCGGTACTTTACTGACTTGTCGACCTTGATCGGTTTGCTCATAGACCTGAATTTAATGCCACTCTGTATAAGTGGGGTCGCGTTCCTGTATCCGCCAGTAACGAAAGCCATACCCTGCACGCAAGGGATAGTCAGAGTCGGCTCCAAATCGTCCTTCTTAGCAAGGAGATTGACATTGACAGAGAAAGGGAGAAGAGTGTCTGTTGTCAGGATCGTCTCGGGACCTAATTCCTGGGCGGACAGGATAAGGGAATCGTGGTAAAGGGGGTTCGAATAGTACTACTTTCTCATAAGCCCCGTTTGCACAATCTGCGCGCCATGGATATACCTTGACAGGAGTTTGCTCTCCTGGTGGGAATTCAACCGCATCACCATCGGTCTGGTCGATACCTATCCCCCAGCTCGTCATATCAGGTTCTTTAGCGCTTACTTTAGCCACACCTTTTGTCCACCAAATTACATACGGATGCGTCCACACTGGCTGGTTCTGGCCCCCGAGGAAGAAATTGGCATAGAATTTATTGGTTTGTATAGTTCTCGTGTCACTGTCTTCGATCCCTAGTTTTTTAACAGGGTGATGTCTGCCAATCGGTATCTGAGAGAGAATATTGTCCTTCGCGATCGGTACGAAGATATCATCTTCCGGGGCAGAGGTACTCGTAGACTTCGTCGTCCAACCGGCCGACTTTATGGTGCTTTTCCAAGTTTCCTTCCACCATGACTCTTTAGTCGAAGATGAAGACGAGGATGATTCCACCGAAGGTCCGTGGCCCATAGAGGTAATAGTAGGACTTTGAGAAGGATGTAACGTCGACGGACTGAACTGCACGGTGGTACTAGGAACAAGGGCGGAAGTAGTGAATCTAAGGGTTCTTGTAGATACGTCTGCGCTTCTAAATGCGGTTCTTGTATGCGTTAAAAATATTGACGAAGAGGAATGGCTTGTACGACGAGCGGAAATAGAAGAATCAGGATCGGAGGGAGTCGTTGGAGCGTGGGTTGAGCTGCGCAGATGCGATGTTGAAATGGGTCTTGGGTGCCCTGAAGGAGAGACATGAGAAAGAGCCTTCCACCGGTCAGTAAACACACGTGATGGTAGGTAAAGTCCGCCTGGCTTAGAAGTAAAGGGTGTACCGCGTTAGGAAGTTTCAAGGTGTCTCTTGGAATGATGGGGAAGGTGAGATGTTCGTTGTGAAGTTTCGGCCGTACGGCAAATGGGTGACATTTTCATGGAAGTGTCTTATGGTCAGAAAATCCCGTTAAGATACCAAAACCCTCTGGTGGATAAACCATGCTATTTTATGTTTTATCAACGCCCTTACTAATTGGTCCAAGTTGAGAACTTCCATCCAACTCACCAAAGATGATGTGGAACACTGTGTTCCATGCGAAGAACTCCAATAGATCGTCCTAGACTCAGGAAAAGCACCAGAACTCGACATCATTGGGGATGGGCTCCGAAGACTTGAAATCGGCGCGCTATAGCTCATCAGTGTCGACGGTCGTAAAACGGTAGCTGTGTAGTGCTTCATCGAAGCAGTTATAGAACCTAATGTTGGTGGACATATGATTGTAGTCTCCGTGATGACTATCGTTTCCCAAACTACATTGCCGGACGTATGCCATATGGCATCCTCTACCGGGACTGCACCGATACACCTTACATGTAGCAGTGCTAATAATGAAAAGCTTATTAGGGACGATAAGGGACCCATGACGGTCGAGGATTCCAAAGGGGGGAAATAACAGAACGACGTAGTGAAAGAAGCCAATGAGGTAAGGTTTCATATAGGCGAGAGTAGGAAAGTGTGTCCAAGATTAAAAAGCGCTGAGGGTTTGGTTCGTGAATCGACAGCTCGCACTCCATTATCAGAAGAAACTTGAGAAATCTAGCTTTATACAACTAATTCAGAAATAAATAAACATTCGTATGGCCATGGTGAGAGCAAAGCACAGCATGATCATCTACCTTGGAGAGAAACATCGAGGACATAGTGTTAGCACTTTTTGGTCTTGTGAGAACGGACACATGGGAAGCGGAGTAAAATAGGTACCCAGTGGCGTGGCTAAGAGAGTCCAGAGAAGAGAGTCGATGCTACCTTGTGATATGTGGAGAAACATGTCGTCCTCGAAAGAAGTAAGCAGTCTCATCCATCAGACAAGGAATAGGGCAAATGACAAGTCTTTGTAGAACTTGGACGAGTGTAGACGATTTAAGGTTTAGGCTCACTGGAAACCAAGCAATAATTAACGACGGGTAATGGGAGAATTGGACAGGGTGGAAGCAAGGATTGATGCTCATCCGGGTTGGGGGCCAAAAAGAAACGCCACTGCGATACATGGCTAATGCACGAGTTGGTTCCTGCAGTCGGGGAAACGCTGGCCCGCAGTCGGGTAATACGGGGTGCAAGCGCTCGGTGCTGATTCTAAGTAGGTAGTAGATAGGATTCTTGTTGTAGTGCGCGACTAGGTTGAAAGGGCGGAGTGGATGCTACTGCTACGGGAGTCTATGTGACTTATCTGCCTGATGGGAAGCATGTAAGAGCCGTTGATATCCACACCAAGAGACGGGTGATAAAGAACAACGATTAATGAGCTGTTCACGAAGAAGGGTGGCGTTGGAAGCTGACGTGAAGAGGAGATGTCCAAGCCAAGAAATTATCCGGGAGAGAGTCGCTGCCGAACGAACGGGACAGGCGGGCCTGTGTCAAAATGGGGTGGTTAGGTGACGAACCTTCTGGGCGGCACTTGATGCACGCCATTCTATATGAAGCAATTGTAACACCAAAAGGTCATTGGAAGTCTCGATTCCATGTCACAGGATCCATAAGGAGATACGTTTCACAAAATGAGGCTCATTAAGAACGTCACAGTCTTGCCACGGAAAGCTACATATGGTAACAATGCATCTATCCCACCCAGAGCCTGTGGGCAAGATCATATGCGAGACTCTAAACCAGCGGTTTCGCCATTGGCCTGATGATCCCTTGCTTAACAATAACCCTCGGCTTAGTCGCACCCTGAAACGTTTTCTTTGTCGTCCACTCTGGCCCCTTTGGTAACCGCAAACTCCTCTCATACTGCTCCTTAGTCTCATATGGGAACGGCAATGAGCTCGCAAGATACTTTTTGTTCTTCCGAACTTTCTTCTCATTGATAATGACTCTTTCGAGCTTCGCATCTTTCCGCTTATTTGCCTGTATACCATTTTGCTTGACGAGGCTGCGGCCTTTGTTCTTAGATTGCTCCCACTTGCTGAGTCCTTCGCCGACCCAACTGCCCCAGCCTGGAAGTGTGTTGTCGATAACCTTGTCATCTTCGTCTTCCATAATGGCCCTCTTTTCAGCGGCGAAATCGGCTTCGACGTCATCACCTGCGAAGCCTTTGGCTGTGAGCTCCTGATTGCGTAGTACGATGCCGAGGTCAACACCCTCGCTCTCGGTGTCATCCTGATCTTGGTTGGTGTTATTACCGTACGTGACAGTTTGCCAGCCGTCCGCGTCTGGCGCACTGATCTCAGGTTCAGGGAGACTGTCGTCTGATGACTTCGTTTTGATCTTGATTTTGGTCTTCGGCTTTGCCTTCTGCTGGCTGGCTTGGATTGTATCATGCGCTTTCCACGAGAGGTCAGGTTCTTGACCGGCTTCCATCTTCTTGGGCCTCTTCTCCTTCGATGCTTTCATTAAGAAAGGGTTGTTTACCACAACATTCCTTGGTGAGGCCGCTCCTTGGGGTTGCTTTGACTTGGTGGGTGTAGCCTTGGTGATATCATCCAGAGAGTCTTGAGCGGCGTTATCATTTGCGCCTTCATAGGCTGCCTCTTCATCGAAATCCGGTCTCTCCTCGAACTCACTGCGTTTACTTTGTATGGTGGGGATACCTGCATTAGTTGTAGGGCCGAATTTTCGACGGCCAGCGCGCGCAGCATTTTCGTCTTCGTCTTCGCTCGGGCCCTCCTCTCCTGCGAGTTCTCGTCGTAGATGCTCTATCTCTTGGTCATTTCTCTGCTTCCTCGCCGCCTCAGCCTTTTGCATGAACATCATAGAGCCCAGCTTGGATTGGTCAGTAGCGAAAGGGTTTTGCTTCAAGCGACCCAGCTGGCGTTGTAGTCCTTGGGCACCGTCTGCATCATCTCCACCTTCGTTTTCATCCTCTTCACTAGATATATCGGAGCCAACCTCATCCTCGTCACGAACCTCCTTGCCCTCAATTCTTCGCCGAAGCTCCTCATTCCGACGAGCCATTTCGGTCACACCTGCGCGAGCGTCCTCGTCCCAGGCCGCCCTACCACTGTCTTTGATGCCTTTTGCCCACTTGCTCTCTCGATGTTTTGCACCCATTCGCTCCTCTGCGCGTCGGCGATCATTGTACTCGCGCTCATCTTCGGAGACATCTACACCGTCCGCCTTCAGAGCATCTCTTTCTCGCTGTTCTATCCTTTCGCGTTCCTTCCTATGAACTCTCCGGTAAGCCTTGCTCTTGATCTTCTTCACCCTCTTTGCACGAACTTCTTCGCGGAAGAGTAGTTCTCGCTGCTTGCGAAGTTCCGCCCGGCGTGCCTGGACTTCTTCAAGCGGCAGCTTATTAATCTGCAGCTCTTCCCATTTCTGTATCTGCTGTTCGTCGTCCTTCCCATTAGAGAGGCCGCTTTGCTGGAGGATCTTTTGGATGGTGCTCTCAAGGTCGTTCGTAGGAGCTTCCGTTGTAGTAGGCTGGAGGCGGCTCTCGCCGAACGTTTCCCCAGCACGAGGATGCACGAGAGGGAAGGATAGGTGCTCGGCTCGCCGGTTGTGCTTGACAGTATCTACCCATCGTCCCAGGGTTTCGTTGGTTTTCTCTGTGGCGGCAGTCCGATCTAGCTTGTCCTGTTGACGTTTTGGGAGGGGTGCATTGAGCTTCCTAGCAATGTCATTCCGTTTAGGCGGTTTCAGATCATCCCGTAACAGTTTGAGTGACCTTTTCCGGTCCGGGTCTGTGACCTTGGGTTTGAAGCTCGCAATGTCGACTTTCCTGAGGACGCCGAATTCGGAGGGAGTGCCGGATTCATGAACCTCAACTTTTCGCGTGCCTTTGGCTGGAGCTTCTTCTTCTGTTGGCAATGATGATATTAAGTTCTTTAGCTTTTCCATCTTGGAGGGATCAGCATCGTCGTCCTCATCTGACATGGAGAGGTCGGAGGCTCCGTCTAGAGCAAAGTCTTCTTCCTGGCTATGCTCACCATCGCTTTCCTCAAACCTCGCTTTTTTATTTTTCTTATTCTTTGGTCTCTCCTCCTCGCTATCCTCATACTGATCCAACGCCGTCGCAAGATCAATCGCATCCTCCCCCAAGTCATCCTCATCTTCCTCCTCCCCATCTGCACTCTCTCCCTCATCGAGATCAATCTGCTCAATCCTTGCCTCATCTTCATCATCCACAACCTTTGCGCTCTTCCTCGGCTTCCCTTTCCTTTTCTGATTACTCACACTCCCCCGAAAAACCCACCCCTCAAACCGCTCCTCATCACTCTCCCCAAATGCCTCGTCGCTATCAATGTCACTATCATCATCCTCATTCACACGTCCCATCGTCCATTTATTCCCTTCCGAGTCACTCCCCTCGTCCAGACTCAATTCCCCACTGTCCACTTTCTTCATCTTCCTTTTCCGAGCGTCGGTTGCATCTTCGTCCTCGCTATCCTCCGGACCTTCATCTTCACCACGGGGCCGTTTACGGCGAGACGAGAGATCCGATTCACCGAGACGGTGTTGTCGAATTTTTTGGTGGGAGGTGGTGGAGTGCGAGGCGATGGAAAAGGCGTCGAGGGCACGCTTTTGGGATTTTCTGGGGTTGCGGATGGAGGGACGGGGTTTGGTGGATGGCGGCGAGCCTCTGGATATTCTCGGCGGCATCGTGGTACAATCTAGTGCTCGGTCGAGCTGTTCGTTGTAGCTAGAAACGGGAGCCCTGGAGAATCTTCGAAATTGGTGGAAAGCCGTGCGCGAAATCTTGGCATAGGCTTTTTTTTCCCTTGATGATGATGATCCCGGAATTCAGCCGACGAGCTCCGAGCTCTAGTCGATTCACCTTTCAATTCATTGTTCAATTCACCGTTCTCCCCTCCAGCCATCATAAATCCTACCTTTACGTCCATGAACTAAATATTCACCATGTTCAAACCTACGGCACCCCTCTACCGCCGCATACGCCGCCTCCCGCTCACGACAAAAATGGTCAATAAGGGCTTCTACAAAGGCAATCGCGTTGGCAGTATGGGCGCGATAAACCAATACGGACGCTTTAAGCCGGATTACAGCAAGATACGGACATACCCTGAACCGATATATTTGAAGGAGACGAATGTAAGTGCCCAAACGTGAGATTTTGTTCAGGGGATTGGTTGGGATTTGGATGGGCGCTGACTTTTTGATGGATTAGTTGACGCCGTTTGTGAGCAAGGTTGTAGAGAAGGTGAAGGTGGGGGAGGATGGGGAGGAAGGAGAGGGTCCTAACGGGGGTAAGTGGGACGGGCAGAGGTATTTGATGTTGTGGAAAGAGAGGAATGGGCAGGATTGAAGGATGGGTGGAAAGGACGAGGGGTGTACGATATAGTAGGTCTAGAATCTTGGTCCAAGGGAGTGGGGTGGTGTCTGATGCGATTGGGAAAGATGCATAACATATTAGCATTGGTAGGCGTTCTAGGAGGGCGTTGACTTTGAGGTACGAGAGGTTTGAGGGGCTCGGGATGGTGGACATAGGACACGATGGTTTTGGCTCCAGTCGATGAAGGAACAACTGGGAGGACCTTTTGAGCGTGGTCAATCAATTGAAGAGTTCTTGGTGCTATACTGTACATTTCGGGTATCTTGTATAATTGTCGTACTGCGACCCACTTATCTTACAACATCTATTTGCTCTGCGCACTCACCCATCCCTCCTAACCCCGAAGAAATAATTCCCCCACGCCTCCCCTCCCGGAATCTCCTTCCACCCCAAACCTGGCACATATACCACGCCCATAGCCTTCACGCCTCCATTCCCTCCCCAACCCCCCTTCTCCGCAAACCACTCCCTCAACTCCCCTTCATTAACATACTTCTGCCACTCATGCGTACCCTTCGGTACAATCCCCAACACATCCTCTGCAACAACATTCGTCACCATCCAGCTCGTCCACGTCCGTGCAATTGTACTCAACACCAACCAGCCCCCCGGTTTCACATTCGAAATTACTGATTCTAGAAATGGCCCCGGGGCGTTAACATGCTCGAGGACCTCGAACAGCGTAACCACATCGAATTTCTCCGCCTCGGAGCCGGGTACTGGCAACTCTTCAATCGATGTATTTAAATACGTCAGCTTCCCCTTCGTCATGAGTGCCGGATCCCGTCGTTTATGCCCCTCAGCAATGGCGAGAACATCGGGAGTGGGATCGATCGCGGTGACGGAGGCCGTTGTGCGCAATCTCGCAGCAGACTCAGCGAATATTCCTCCGCCGCAGCCAATATCGAGATAGCGCAATTCCTCCGGGAGGGGGTTGGTGGATGGCGGCGTTGTGTCGAGACAGCGCGAGATGAAGGTATGCCGTAGCGGGTTCATGAGATGCAGGAGGCGAGAAGGACCGTGTGGGTCCCACCAGCTGGATGCGAGCGCATTGAAGTGGGATACTTCTGCGGGATCGACGGAGGATTTGGGGGGTGAATGGGGTGGTGAGTGAGTGGATGTGTTGCGGAGAGGGGCTGTGCAGCAAAGCGGTATTCGGGGAATTGGGGCTGTTGTGGTGGGTCGAGGCGGAAGTTGAGTCGAGAGCCTTTGGAGGGAGCACAGAGCCCTGGGTGGGTTTAGAGGTGCCATTGAGTTGGTGTTGGGAGGATTGATGTTCAGTTTGGTGGAGAGCATTGGAGGGAGCTTCAAGGTTGATGTCACTAAATTTCAAGCACGGACCATAAGGTCATGCTCACATTGCTTGGTGTCAAGATTCGAGAACACAAGTATGTTCATATTCATACTCAGGGGCAAGGTCTTGTCTATGGCTGGATATAAATTTCACAATGGCCCAGGAAAACATTCATGTTGTACTCGTGTAGTAGTTACAGTGTGAGAGAGCTCCGAGTCCGAGCGCCCAGTCATCCTTAAGCATGCCATGCAAATCAAAAGGAAATTTTCCACGTACGCCATGCAAGGTTATCCGATAAACGATCCCTATCGCCGATGCTATGCAGTGAGAAATAAAAATTACTTCCTCTTGTGGGAGTAGTCTTTGAGGATGGACGCCATATGGGTATTGGTCTGCTTGCCGCCCCGCCTTGGCGCCTTCTTCTTCTTCTCCTTCGGTTTCGCAGCCATAGCCGCACGAGGGGCGCTAGAAGGCTTCAGACCCGCTGCTACCAGCTTGTTCCGCAGATCGTCCGGATTTGGGGGCAGCAGTATCTTGTGCCACTCGTTCCTGAAATCTTCGTCAAGGTTGTGCATGAGAGACGGATCGTTGATCCACACCGTCTTAGCGACTTGGTCCTTCTTGTTGCGGTTGACTAGAATTTCCCTCTTCCGCTCCGGCTCCCTAATCTCCTCGTGCACATTCGGCCAGCCATCCTTGAGCTCCCGCACAGCCAATCCTTGCGCCGACTTCTGCGTCTGGAGCCAGCCCTTGAGTTGCGCAGCATTGCGGATGTCGTACTTGGGTTTGTAGCGATAGGTGTTGTCCCGGGGATTGTGCTCGATGCGGCTAGTGGTGGGGCTGCGGAAGATGACCTCCAGCTGCGTGCGAAGGTGGTCCTCGTGAAGCGGGATGTTGAGGTACTCGGTAATCTCTTGGAAGGTCATCCATCGGCTCTTGCCACGAAGGAACTCGATAGTGTATGTGACCTGGGTGAAGATGTGGTTGCCAGTGCCGGTGTCCAAGGGCTGCGAGTAGACGGTGGAAGCAGCGACATCATCGGCGGGTCGCTTTCGCTTCGCGCCGCTGTTTGAGGAGTTGGAGGGCGTGGGAGATGGGGCGCCCAGTCTGGATGCAGCGGAGCTGGCCTTGAGGAAGGACATAGCTGCGGTTGGGGGGGTGGAGGTATTGATGTGTGTGCAGCGTCTAGCGAAAGAGTCGCACACCAGGGCCAAGAGAGGCTGTTCCACCGGGTGGTAGAGGTGGTGAAGGTTGGTCGGGGTGAGAGACGGGGTGTAGTGGGTGTGGGAGTGAAGGGTCACGGTTGGTACTGGTGCTGGTGCTGGTGCTGGCGTGAAATCATGCATGCGGCGGTGCCAAGACGCCGCTGGCTTGTGCACCCATTCGTTTGTTTCTCTGCCCTCGCGACTCTGTCTTGTCTGCCTGTGTTATTTGAATCCCCATTATTGTCGCCAACCGCCCCCGCTCTCCTTTTCTTTCTTTCTCGATAATGCGCTAGCCCTGCCCTCCGCACTTCCTTCCCACCATGGCTGCGGCTGCAGTGGACATTGGCTACCTCGCCGCGTCCTACTCCATTCCCGAGCCTTCCTTGCAATCTTTAATTGATTCCCCCACTACTGAGTTGATCCATTCTCTTCTTGTGCAGATCGAGGCCAAGGCGCGAGAATTCGATGAAATCAAGGCCGAACAGCTCCGCTCCGACGTGGAGCTTGAGACCGTTGTCCGCTCCAGCGACACCCGCGCGCGCTCTCTCAAAGCATCCGTCGACAAAGCTCTGAAGGATGTCGAGGAGCTGAGGAGGAGGCTCAGCTCAGAAGGTAAGCCTACACCTCTGTGTCTCGACCCCGAGCTCCTCCTGACAAGCAGCGTCCTATAGAAAATGCCCGTACCCAGGTCGAGGCAGAGCTCGAACAATTGAAGTCTTCTACCTCGAGCTCCGTATCCGAAGTCCAGACGCTCGAATCACGTGTCAAGACGCTCGAGGCTCAGAACCGAGACGCCGTTGCCCTCCATGACGCCAAATCCGCCGCCCACGACCAACTTGCCCAGGAGCTTTCGGCCCAACACCAGAAGCTTGTCGGTTACCGGAAGCAGGTAGCTGAGCTAGAAGAGAGGAATCAATCTCTGGAGAATGCATCTACAAGTACAAAGTTCCGTGAACAGAGTCTTCAACAGGAAATCGAGCTCCTGAAGAAGCACAATGACTGGTATGAATCTGAAATGAAGACGCGCGCCACCGAAAATACCAAGTTCCGCAAAGAAAAGAACGCCCAAATTTCCGAGCTGCAACGAGCCAATGCGGATGCCAGCCAAACAATCGACTCTCTTCGCCGGACTGAGGCGTCGCAGCGCCTGCGCCTAGAAGAGCTGGACCAGAAAGTGGAGGAATCTCTGGTGAGGATCCAGGAACTGCAGGATGCGGCGACCAAGGATAACGAGTCATACCGTGCGGAGATTGATGGTGTTCGGCGACTGGCTGCACTTCAGGAACGCGCTGCGGATACGGCCAAGGCGCGCTTGCAGGAGGTTCAGGCACAGTCCGATCACATCAATGACAACGCTGCTGAAGAACTTGGTCAGATGCAGGCTGAGCTTGAATCGGAACGCAATCAGAGGGAGGCCGGTGAGGTTCGGGTGGCTGAACTGGAGGCGCAGGTTGAGGTTCTCGAATCTAATGTTTCTGAACTGAGGCATTCGGCCCGTATGCCAGGAACCCCACGACGTGGAATCAATACTTCCTTCGACACCCCTGGAAGAGCCGGATCGCCAGTCGCCTTCACTCCTGGAGGCTCGAGAAGCAGGAGTGGCATGTCTGTTTCACAGCTTTTCGCAGAGAACACGCAGTTGAAAGCCGACTTACGGGCGAGCCGAGCGCAAGAAGAAAAGCTGAGGGCGTCTATGAACGAAATGTTTGAGGAGCTAGAGAACAAGGCGCCCGAGTTGGACGAACTTCGTGAAGAGAACGAGCGTTTAACGGCTGGATACGGCGAGCAGTCCGCTATCGCGGAAGAAGCAGTCAAGGATCGGGAAGCGGCACGGAAAGAGGCCCGGAAATACCAGGGCGAAATCAAGGGCAACCATCGTGAAATCGCAATACTGAATCAACAACTTCGCGACGTGAGCTCACAGCTCAAGTTTCTGTTAGTGCAGCAGCAAGCTCGAGATCAAGGCCTCGAGGCTCTCAACCCTGCACAGCAGGCTTATTTGCGGCAGATTGACAATGGGGAGGTCCTTCAAGACCAGCTCGATGACTCGACAGCCACCGGGCGCTTGATCAGTCAACATCTAGTGTTGTTTAGGAACGTCGCGGAGCTTCAGAACAAGAACCAGGAAGTCCTAACTGCAATTCGGAAAGTCGCCGAGCAATACGAAGGAACTGAAGCACAGGAAAACACAAAACAAATCGAGAAGACCGAAAAGGAGCTGGAACACGTCAAGAACCAACTCGCCCAATGTCAGGACGAACTCAAATCTCTCACAGTCCGAGTGCAGAGCACCACCAAAGAACGGGATATGTTCCGCCGAATGGTCACCAACCGCGGCCAGATCCCCCCGGGATCAGACATAGCATCAATTCTTGGTCAGTCAGTCGATGGAAGGGCTACTATTACGCCTCCACCTGGGAACTTGGCTCAGAGCGTCGAACAAACACCTCGCCCCACGGAACTCGCAGAGTACGCCAAGTTGCTGAAGGATATGCAGGCCCATTTAGATGCGCTCAAGCACGAAAGTGCCACAGACTTAACGTCACTAAAGCAACAAGTCGACAGTCTTGCTAAGGACAAGAGCGAACTTAATAGTGAGAACTCTAGGCTTAGTCATGCGGTTAGCATGGCCCAAGAGCGATATGGTCTACTTCAAACCAAGCTCAGCCAACTGCAAACGGAAAATAGCGAGATTCAGAAGCGCGCGGAATCCTTCCAAGAGCTTGCTACAAAACAGGACATTCGCACGCAGCAAACCGCAGAGGAGCTTGTTGAAGCGAAGAATATGGCGGACAGCCTGGCACGAGAGAACAGCAATCTCAAAGCTTCGCAGGTGTTGGCCAAGTCGATCGAAGCCCGCCTTAGCGACGACAACAAAGCCCTTTTGGATGAGAGGTCCCGACTTAACAAGATGATGAACGACCTTCAGAATATGCAGAATGAGCGGGAGGCAACAGACGCAGAGAATCGACGCCGCTTGCAAAATCGAGCTGATTCCCTCGAATTAGAACTCCAAACCGTTAAACGAAAGCTAGAGGATGAGGTTGAGGAGAACAAGAAGGCTTCCTTGCGACGCGAATATGAGTCGACTGAAACCCGCAAGAAGATCGATGATCTGACAAGAGCATTGAACAATATTCGGCCTGAGCTTGCCACGGTGAAAACGCAGCGTGACCAGCTTCAAGTCCGTGTCGACGAATTGAAGGTTGAGCTGCGAATCGCCGAAGAACGCACCCAAACTCTTCACTCCAGCCCAAGCAGGCATATGAACGGCTCTCTAGAGAGCAACGACGACGAAATGAGCCGAGAGGAGCAACTCAGCCTCGAAATGGCCGACCTCAGGAGCGAGCTTGAGGCCGCTCGAGAAGAAGTCAAGTCCGCAAAGACACAGGTCGAGACGTACAAAGCGATTGCGCTCGATGCCGAAGAGCAACTGGAGAGTGTTAACGAGACTAGCGAGCAGCACCAACAGGAAATGGACGAGCTCATTGCCGAGAAGGACGCAAAGATCAGTGACCTCGAAAAGCGAGTTGATGAGATTTCGTCAGAGCTTGCTACCACCAACACTGAGCTTTCAGCGTTGAGGCAGAAACACGAGGAGGAGAGTGTCAAGTTTAACCAGCAAAAGGAACTTTTGAATTCGGAGATCACTCGCATCAAGGACGACGCGGAACGATACAAGGAAAAGGCGGCGCTCTCACGAGAAGACTTGAAGGCGCAGGCTGACATTGCAACACGAGCACAGCAGGACTATGAGAACGAGCTTATGAAACACAGTGAAGCGATGCAAAATCTTCGAGACCTTCGTGAGGAGTACAACAAGCTGAGGACGGACGTCGCGCAGATCAAGTCTCAAGGCCAAACTGCTCGTCTCGCGTTAGAGCAGACCGAAGCGCACTGGGAGGAAGCCAAAGATCGATACGAACGCGAGATTGAGGAGCTCCGCACCAGGAATGATGGGGTCAAGGAACAGAATAAGATCCTTCACCAACAGCTTGAGCATGTTAGCACCCAGATCGCAAACCTAAAACAGAGTCGTGTTTCTGTCGCCGGTGGAGAGCCAGATGCTGCAAGTTCGAACGCCGACCTAGATGGGCTCCGAGATGTTATCCGTTATTTACGACAAGAGAAAGAAATCGTGGATGTCCAACATGAGATTGCTATTCAAGATGCCAAACGCCTGCAGCAACAGCTGGAGTACACCCAGAGCCAACTCGACCAAACTCGCGAGAAGTTAGTCACCGAACAACAAGCACATGTCCTGAACAAGGAGAGTGCGATGAGCTATGATCGCGTCCAAAAGAGTCTCGAACAGCTCAACCTTTATCGGGAGAGCAATCACACTTTGCGCAATGAAATTCGACAGGCCCAGACCCAATTATCCGAGAAAGCAAAGGAGGTCGAGGAATTGCTTGGTCAGATTCAACCCCTCCAAACACGGGTGCAAGAGATTGAGGGCGAGCTATCGATCAAAGATGGTGAGCTCGAACTCCTCCAGCGGGATCGAGATCATTGGCAGAAACGCCATCAGGACGTGTTACAGAAATATGACCGCATCGACCCAGCCGAACTCGAAGCACTCAAGACGCAAATCGACACTTTGCAAACTGAGCGCGATGAAGCTCGGGCGGAGAAGCAACCTTTGCAGGAGCAGGTTGACGGGTTCGAAGAACGATTACAGGCCGAGAAAAAGATATCAGTGGAAGAGACGAAGCGAGAATTTGATGAACGCCGAGAGACTATGATCAAACAGTTTAAGGAGCGGTCGAAGACTCTCTCCGCCCAAATTAAAGAAAAGGACTCTACCAATCAGACTCTCAGTCAGGAACGGGACCAGCTCCAGCAACAAATTTCGACTCTTCAGCAAGAGCTTGAATCAACAAGGGCTGCCCGTGACGAAGCGGTTGCAGTTGCAAATGCACAGGCTGATACTGTCATGGCGAATGCCCAGGAAGAGGGACAGGTTGATGAGGGCGGCTCCAACTTTTCGAGCGAGGAGAAGCAAGCATTGGAGGCACATATCATAGTAGCAGAGAGGAAGGCCATTGAGGAATCAAATAGGGCAGTTGCTCTTCACATTCAAGTCGAGGCCATGAAATCTCGGATCAGCGATTTTGAGAATCAAGTGGTAAGTCCCTTGCTACAGTACGAGTTAATGGGTCAAAGCTAATTTTGGTACAGGGAGAGTTGCAGCAACGCATCGCTGGTCTCAACAATGAACTCGCACAGGCCCAGAGCGAGGCTAAGCGAGCCCAGGCCCGAGTTCACGAATTGGAGTCTGAGCGGCCACTGGAAGGCACTACAGTCATGGCCCAAACCTCGGAAAGCGACCAGAAGCTGAGAGAAGAGCTAGCCGCTGCGCAGAAAGAAGTTGAGGGTTTAAGGGCCGCTGCCACGCTTACAGACTCAGGAAACGACGTGTCAAATGGCACAAAACCTGGAGACGACCGACTTGCTGAGCGACGCACAGAGCTTGAAGCCGAATATGCTCAGCGACGTGCCGAGCTCGAGGCTGAATACGTTGCCAAAAAGACAGATTGCGACGAGAAGCTTCAGCAGCGCACGAAATCAGTACAGAAGAAAGGCGGCGATATGGTCAAGGAAGCTAGAGAGAAGGCCAAGACTGAACACCTAGAAGACATCCAACGTCTCAAATCCGAACATGATGCCAAAATCCAGCGCCTCACATCAGAGCACCAAGCTGAGATTGAGCGCGTGCGAAAGACTCAGGTTTCTACTGTGTCGAGCCATCAAGAACCCCTCTCAGAAGACCCTTCGAAGGGGCCAAACACCCCTAAACCGGAGCCAACGGGAGATGCAGGCGATCGAATATATGGCCCATGGAACGAAAAGGAACTGCGGGAATCCGTTAAAACCAATCATATCTTGAGGTCCATGATCACGACGAACATAAAGACCGGACTATCTAGAGAAAGGGAAAGTCTCGCTTCGAAGATTAGGGAAGAAGTGGAAGCGAAATACAAAGGGGAACAGGACAAGATTAGGGAAGACGCCGAAGCACCTTCCCAGGAAGAGCAGGGCAAGATCATTGCTAGGAAGGTCGAGGAAGCTACCGCTAAATTCAAACAGGAGCAAGAAAGCCTCACGGCCCAGAAGGTTGAGGATGCCAAGGCTAAGACGCGGGAGGAGCTGGAAAAGAAACAAAAGGCTCAAAGGAACATAACTGAGGTCAGACAGAAGAAGCTCAACGCTAAGCTCGAGGTTGTAAAACAGGCCGCGAACGATACCCCTGACCGAAGGGTCGCGGAGGTATGGGTAGAGGTCGAGAAGCTTGATCAAGCGAGGCCGACCCCAGTAGTCCAACCACCTAAGCCGTCGACAGAGCTGCAAGTACCATCTGCTCTTGCTAGCTCTGCTCAGCCCACTCAAACACAGGTTGAGTCGCGTCCGCAACCTCAAGCTCAAACTACACCTCAACCTAACGGAGCAACTGCAAATCCATTCGGGCAGGCAAACCCCTTCGGTCAGCCTTCATTTACTCAGCCACAGCAAGCCAACCAGATGGGTACGTTTGGCCGTCCCAGCAATTTTGGACAAAGTCAAGGAAGTCAGCCGTTCCAACAACAAGGTCAAGGTATGGGTCAAAATCGACCGGGTCAACCACCTCAGAACGTCCCAGGCTTTGGGACCTTTGGAGGACTTCCTCAGCCTGGCTTTATGGGGTCGCAAAACCAGATGCCTCAGAGTACTCCCTTCAATCAACAGCAGCAACAGCAGCCCAACCAACCCGGAGCGAGACCTTCTAGGGACAACGTCGGCACCGGACCTGCTGCACTCCGTAACCTTATGGGCCAGCAAGGCCAGCAATCCGCGATTCCTCGAGGAGGCGGCATTCCCCGCGGGGGCGGTCGTGGTGGAGGCAACCAACAGAACCAACAGAACCAAAACCAGGGAATGAGCATTCAAGGCGCTGGCGCATCACAGCTCCCCCGCGGCGGCGGTAGAGGCGGTGGTGGTCGCGGCCGTGGTGGCGGTGGACATATCCAGACGAATGTCCAACAGCAAGGAGGCCAGTCGGGTCAAGGTCAGAATAGTCCAAGGTCCTTCAACCCGCATGCCCAGCAATTTACTCCCGGGGCTAGCGGTGGAAGTGCTCCTGGCGCGGGGCGAGGACAGAAGCGCGGACGAGATGATGGTGGGGATGGGGAGGGGGGACATCAAGGGGGGAAGAGGGCCAGAGGTGGTGGCGCAGGTGGTGGTGGTGGTGGTGGTGGTGGTGGTCAATAATCCATGAGATGAATCTGATGAGTAGAGGAGAGATTCTGAACAAGGCCTAGTGTGTGATGGCTATGCTCTGCGCATGTTTCCTTTGTTCTTGCCCGCGATGGGCGGCTATCTGTATTGTGTATAACTCCTTCGGTAATGTGGGGTACTATGGGTGGACAAGTGAATGGGAAAAAGAGAAATTTTTTATGGCGATTATGGATGGCATTGTAGTATATGTAGCGATGTAGGTGTCGTCGACTTTGAATGCAGGTATATTCGACATTCTGATTGTACGGGTGCTAGTTTTTCCGCCTCCCAAGGTCTGGTCATCACATCGTGAAGCAGTGAGACGAACATAGCAAAGAAACTCTCAATTACAAGGCCTTACCAAAAGTGGACGTGCCGTGCCTGCTCAGAAATTCCAGGACCTTCCAAGATTGAAACTCTTTTCGATTCGAACAAAGTTCAAAGTTCGTTCAACCTGAAACATATATTCAAGGGCCAATGGGTTACTAACAACCCGGCTTGAAACTTGATGAAACCTCGCTTCTTGGGCTGCGATATTCCTGTTTCCGAGTTTGCGAGTGCTGCGGGGCGTCATTTAAAGGCTCAGGGGAAGTGGGTTGCTGTTAATGCACTGGGAGGGTTCAAGGCGGACGAGTCGGACGGTGCGATGACGGTGGGAAACAGTTGCAAAGAGTGAGCATTTGGGGACTGGGACTCGGAGGGGGGATTTGATACAGGTTTGACGGATTGTTTCTTACTATTTCTTCGATAATATGTAACAAGAAAGGCTTAACTTTGCTGAGGGCTTAGAGAGTTCCTAATTGTTACTAGCCATAGCGGTAGTCGGCCCACTTCGACCTGCAAAGTCTGGAAGGAAGGTGTCGCGAGAAAAGAAAGACTCGTGAGCGCATGACCTTGGTTTTGTAAAAGGCACTGATGGCCTGAATGCTGCAGCAAGAAGAACTTTGGCGCCAGGGCTTGCTTTTTATTGGCGAAGGAGGCGCATCTCCAGATCAATCGGAACCCGTGATCGTGTCACTTGGAGATCGGAACGAGGCGAGGCGACCGGGATGTGAGCGCGTCTGGTGTCTGGGGCATTCCAGCTTGACAGGCATTTTCACACCAGACATCTGCGGACAACTCATCCCACGGCTCCACGACTCCTCGGCCAACTTTTGACGCTCCTTTGACCCGTCGCGGCCACGTCTTCTATCCAGACCAAATTTCGACATCCCAACTTCGGTTTCTCTCCCGCTGACCGTAACACGCCCGTGCCGCGCGACCAAAAAGCTCGGAAAGGGGCACCATGGCCATCGACGGGAATCGCAGAGGCGGTTCGCTGGGAGGAATACCGCTGAAGCACCTCTCCCTAATAACGGTGCGTTCTATCCTAATTTGCCCCCCGTGGAATCTCTGGCTCACCCTCCTCTGCAGCTTACCTTCCAGAATTCGGCCCTTATTTTGGTATGACATCCTGACAGACATACCTACGCAACAATGAGCCAAAGAAGGCGGCTTGAGAACTAACTGCAGGCAGATAATGCATTACTCGCGAATCATGCCCTTGGTAAACGGGCAGCGCTACCTCACCTCAACCTCCGTCTTTCTAAACGAAGTCATAAAGCTCGCAATATCCCTAACAATGGCCTTGTACGATATGTCGGCGAACCTCCCCGCTAATACGCCCGCGACCATCTTATTCGAGAATCTCGTCTCCGCGGTGTTCACAAACGAGAGCTGGAAACTCGCAATCCCCGCATTACTATACACCCTCCAGAACACTCTCCAATACGTAGCCGTGAGCAACCTGGACGCCGCAACGTTCCAAGTCACATACCAGCTCAAAATTCTTACAACCGCTATCTTTAGCGTTATATTACTGCGGCGGTCTTTGTCATCGCAGAAATGGGCGTCATTGTGCTTGTTGGTGATTGGCGTCGCCATTGTCCAGTTCCCACACTCTTCCGATCACTCGGGAATGAATGCGTTGAAGGATACTTCCTCGCGGATATTTTGGCCCCGTACAATTGAGGAGCTTCAAGCCCTTGGTAGCACTGCCGCGGCACAGCTGACGAAACGATCGGCCACGTACGAAGGAATCGAAGAAGATGTGGCAATGCAGAATCCGCAGATGAACACCTCAGTTGGCCTCGTGGCGGTTTTGGTTGCATGTGCCATCTCCGGTCTTGCAGGCGTGACGTTTGAGAAGATTTTGAAAGAGTCAACGTCTACCAATGCGTCACTCTGGGTGCGGAACGTTCAGCTGTCGTTCTGGTCTATCTTCCCTGCGCTCTTCATCGGAGTAATATTCATGGATGGAGAAAAAATTTCCAAGACAGGATTCTTCGCGGGCTACAACTGGATTGTGTGGACGGCGATCACCTTCCAAGCCTGTGGAGGCGTAATCGTTGCAATGGTGATCAACTACGCCGACAACATTGCAAAGAATTTCGCCACAAGCATCAGCATTATCATTAGCTTCCTCGCCAGCGTCATCTTCTTCAATTTCTCAATCACCGCATCTGTAAGTGCTACTAGAAAATATATTTGGTACGGCTATTGACAGTAGGCAGTACTTGATTGGCACATGCGTCGTTCTATTTGCGACCTACCTCTACACCAGCCAAGACCGCATCCGACCACCCCCAATCCGAATCGCCGACTATGAAAAGACCACCATCGATGGTAATCCATCGTACTTTGACCTTGAGCGCTCGGGGACTTTAGCTAAGTCCCCGCTTAGATCTGGCACCCTGAGCACCTCGAGACCCAGTACTCCTACAGTTGACCGTCATCACTTCCGGACGAATTCGGATCGCAAAACATTCCCAAAGCGAGATTCTTAAGCCGGTTATTGGAGACCGGGCCTATCGAGTAGAGTTTAAATAGGGTTATTGTTCGCAAAAGCGAGTCATTCATATTGGTAGGCGCAGTCAACAACAGGGATTTGGCTATCGGAAAATCATTGGACGGCTTTCAGGGGTCTGGTGCATTGTCTTTCTCGGTGGGGGCATTCTTTGGGAACGTTTGAAAGGGACGACACAATGGGTTTGGCGTTATAAGATAATGATAGCATTCAGCGATTATGGTTAAGAGACCGTCGGCAGGTTTTGATAAGCGCACGGGTCCTTGGGTAGGCGGGTGTGTGTATATACTACTTGGAGGGATATGGTGAACGGTGGGCTGCTTCACTGCAGGTCAGGTAGGTAGCAGCTGCCTCACAAGCAGAGGCGCAACAAATTAGATACCAGCTTGAACTGTTCGTTGTCCACCGCTCCTTCCCCGTCCAATATATCCATTCAGTTTCGACCTCGCCACCTCACCTCTACCTGATCTCGTCATTGCGTTTCCGTCTATCTTGATCACCATTTCGTGGGTATCTCTAAGTTTCAATTTCATCAGTCATCTACGATACATGTAGTGACCATGGGGGACGGCATCTTTGACCTCCTCGATGAACTCGAGCACCGAGAAGCGGGTCGGCAGTACAGCCTCCCTCGATCAAAGTACATACTGCCACCTCGTCCACTGCCTTCCCGTGATCGGTACCGAGCTCCTCGACATACCGAAGAGCCTAAGTCCGTTGGCTTAGAAGGCATGGACGAAGATGGATCAGAAATGCCCTTTGACTCCTTTGGTCAGTTTATCAATTTACCACTCGGGGAAGTAGAGCATGCTAATGTGGGGCAGATGAAGCACTGCTCCAGCGACCTTATGAAGACCGTCAGAGGCAGGCTGCACAAGGTAAAGCGAGACTTTCGCTGGCGTCGAGGGCACCGAGGTACTTAACGACTGTCGGTGCTCCTTCTCCGTCACAAGCTGCATATCATGGCGGAGGAGAGAGCAGCCAGGCTTATTTTGACGGTAAGTGGCTGGTCAAAGGCCCGGATGTATGAATATTGACCTTCATAGACTTTCGTGTGCAGTCCCAGCCACGGATCAGGAATCTACGTAAGTTTACCATTTCTGTGCCTCTAACTTGAGTCTTTGGCTAATAGACCCCAGCGCAATTTGGTTTCAGTGCTACGCAATTGCAGGAGTCCGGCCCCGATCTGCAGTTCAGAGCATCATCCAGCCCAGCATTTAGGGCCAGTCAGCGACGGGCTGAAGACCACCACGCTGTCGTCCCAAAGCTGTCGAATCGATCTACCCTAGACGGAGAAAGTGTCTTGTACACTGAAGCTCAGCACCGTAGGAAGGGCACGCTTCCGTCCTGCCCGAAAGCCTCACAGAAGCTTATTCCGAATCAACTTGCTCTGCCACACGCTCCTCCGATGGCCCAAGGTATCCCACTAATCCCACGATCTGAGCTGCCTGACCGTCTTCGCACCGTTTTCCCATTCGATTTCTTCAACGCTGTACAGTCCAAGTGCTTTAAGAACGTGTATAAATCCGATGATAACTTTGTCCTTTCTTCCCCGACTGGAAGCGGAAAGACGGCCATTCTAGAACTTGCAATTTGTCGAGCGATCAGCACAAACGCTACAGGTCAGTACAAGATCGTGTACCAAGCTCCGACCAAGGCTCTCTGTTCCGAGCGACAACGGGATTGGCAGAAGAAATTCAACCCTCTCGGGTTACAATGCGCCGAGCTCACTGGTGACAGCGACAACGCCAATCTCCGTGCTGTGCAATCCGCGAACATCATTGTTACGACACCAGAAAAGTGGGATAGCATCACTCGCAAATGGAAAGATCATGAGAAACTCATGCAACTCATTAGACTATTCCTGATTGATGAAGTTCACATTCTCAACGAGGACCGGGGAGCAACATTGGAGACTGTCGTATCTAGAATGAAGACGATTGGGACCGATGTACGCTTTGTGGCACTGTCAGCAACCGTCCCTAACTTTGAGGATGTGGCAACTTGGCTCGGGAAAAATTCCCAGGAGCCATTCGAACCTGCGAACAACGAGAGGTTCGGTGAAGAATTCAGACCAGTCAAGTTAAAGAAACATGTCTGTGGCTATCAGAGCAGTGGCAACGAGTTCGTTTTCGAAAAATTCCTGGATGGAAAGCTCCCAGAGGTCATTACTAAATACTCAGAGCGGAAGCCCATGATGGTATTTTGCGTCACTCGAAATTCCACAGTGAGCACCGCGAAGATGCTCGCAAATTGGTGGATATCAAGAAGTTCCCAAGACCGGCACTGGAAGAAGCCGTCCAAGGCCCTCCATTTTCGCGATAGCGAACTCCGAAACTGTGTAGCATCTGGAGTGGCTTTCCATCACGCAGGGCTAGAGCCGAATGACAGACAAGGTGTTGAGGAAGGGTTCTTGAAAGGTGACATCAATGTCATTTGCTGTACCTCAACACTCGCAGTAGGCGTCAACTTGCCTTGTCACTTTGTCATCATCAAGAATACAATGTCCTACACGAATACAGGTCTGAAAGAGTATGCTGACCTGGAAGTTATGCAGATGCTCGGTCGAGCCGGACGGCCCCAATTTGACAACAGTGCAATCGCAGTCATCATGACTCGTCAGCAAAAGGTTCGTCGTTACGAACTAATGGTGACTGGGCAAGATATATTGGAGAGTTGTCTCCACTTGAACCTTGTTGACCACTTGAACGCCGAGGTCGGCCTTAGAACCATCCGAGATCTCACTTCTGCGAAAAAGTGGCTTGCGGGCACTTTCCTATACGTGCGACTCAAGCAAAACCCCAACTACTATAAGTTGGAGGGGGCCAGAAGCGGACAAGATGTTGACGAGCAATTGGACGATATTTGCAGTCGTGACATCACACTCCTCCAGGATACGAGCCTTGTGACGAAGGATCAGCACTTCAAGTGCACCGAGTTTGGGGATGCCATGGCACGGTATTATGTGCAATTTGATACAATGAGGGCCTTCCTAGGACTGGAGCCAAAGACTAAAATCTCGGAAATGGTAAGGAAATTCATCCCCCTCTCCCCAAAGAGGGCTGTAGGTGCTGACCCCTCGCCGGATAGCTCTCTGCAATTGCACAAGCGGCTGAATTCAAAGAGATTCGATTCAGAGCCGGCGAGAAACCATTCTACAAGAGCCTCAACCAGTCTCCCTCTATACGCTTTCCTATTCCAGTGAATCTTGACGCCCCAGCGCAGAAAGTGTCTTTAATACTCCAATCCGTCCTTGGCGGTGCAGATATGTCCTTTGAAAATGGGGCCAAGATTAGGTCGCAGTACACGATGGAGATGAGTTTAATTTTCAAGCATGTACATCGGTTGATCCGGTGTATCATTGACTGCCAGATCTGCTTGGGGGATTCCGTTGCTGTCAGAAACGCTTTAATGTTGGAACGAAGCCTTAGCGGCCGGGCATGGGATGACAGTCCTCTACAGCTGAAGCAGATTGAACAAATCGGCGTTGTTGCGGTGAGAAAGCTAGTGAACGCAGGAATCAGGAGCATTGAAGAACTCGAAAATACTGAACCTCACAGAATCGAGATGATATTGGGCAAGAATCCGCCATTCGGCATGAAACTATTGGACCGATTGAAACCGTTTCCCAAACTTCGAGTCTCAGTTCATGTTCAGCCTACCTCTGTCAGTGTCTGTTGGTGTCTGTGCAGAGCATTTGCTAACCCTCAAGCAGATTTCGAGAACTCCCGATGGGGTCAAAATTCTGGTTAAAGCAGAGATTGGATTCCTTAACGAAAACCCACCATCCAATTTTCAGCAAAAGCCTATTTACGTTTGCTTGTTAGCTGAGACCTCGGATGAACGATTGATTCATTTTGCTCGGATAAGGTAAACTGCTGTCTTCTGCGCCTTGATCTTTACCTGACACCCGGTAGTGGATTCAAACTTGGGAAGGGACAAGACTTGACGTTCCTAGCGCATTTGACGGGTCCAGACCAATACATTAATTGCTACGTGATGTGTGATGGCCTTGGTAAGCAATGACTGAGTCTTTCTTTTCTTCTTGCTGATGCATATCTTCCAGCGGGTACGATGCGAGGAGCAACCGTCAAGCCAAATATCCCAGCATCAAGGTTTACGCGGCCCAGGCCACATGACACGGCCAGCTTATCTAGTGGCCCCGAGCGTCCTACTTCCAACATGTCTCGACGTCGAATCGAGACCATGATTGGAAGCCGGAGATCGTCCGATGGAAGCGACGAATTCGGACTCGATGGGATTGATGACGACGATTTGGTCAAGGCGTCCTTCGGAGACCTTGACTTTGATCATATAGAGAATTATGCAAATCCGAATCACGCCCTTACCAGGAAGAACACGACCAATAACACATCTACTAAGGGCAAGGGCAAGAGCCTGGAGAAGTCTGTGGAAGAAGATGAATACGAACCAAAGCAACTAGAAAATGGAAAATGGGCATGCAATCATAAGTGCAAAGACAAAAAGAGCTGTAAACACTATTGTTGTAAGGAGGGTACTGACAAGCCACCGAAGAAGCCCGTGAAAAAGGTCCTAGCTACGAATGGGACATCATCTCAAGCTGTCCCGAAGAAGAAAGTAGACAAGGTCGACAAGACGCAAACGAGGCTTTATCTTACACCCTCGAAGAGGAAAACCTCGACTCCCATCGAGGTCTTGGACTTGACGCAACAGGAAAAGAAGAGGAAGCTGGACTACGCCAGAAATGGGCCAATAGACTATCGCAATCTGCATCAGCTTCACCAAAGCGTCCAGAAAAAGGACTCTCCAGCCTCTATCTCCTCTATCATGCACAAGAAGCCCACTTACTGCTATTCTGCGGGTGAAGGCCACAGTTTGTCCTTCCTAGACAATGACTCGACCAGACAAGGGACCGCTCAGTCGAGTGACTATGGTGATATCCAGATGGACGACATTTCCACTCATTTCGACACTCCAGAAATCAGACGTGCTGGTAAAAAACCAAGAAC
Organism: Lindgomyces ingoldianus; assembly: GCF_010093535.1. NCBI lineage: Eukaryota > Fungi > Ascomycota > Dothideomycetes > Pleosporales > Lindgomycetaceae > Lindgomyces > Lindgomyces ingoldianus. Next base: position 1,005,812 of record NW_022985185.1, read on the forward strand.
ACAACAAGAGGTAGCGGATATTGACAGTCGAATCGAGAAATGTGTTTATGATGTTCCCTCCGATCATCATTTGCATCTTTTCGATGATGATGATTCCGCACTTGGAGAAGCGATGGTCAGTTTAAAGGATTGTAAAGATTTTCAAGCAGGCAACAAAGGGGACGAGGAGGACTTAAGTGCGTTGGCGGAGATATTTGATGTCGAAAACGGCAGAGATCTCGGCTACCAGAACCTGGGTACCAGTGCTGAAACATGTCTCACTCAGTACGCGTCTTTATCCCCGGTCAAATCTCCAACAGCGCGGCTAGAGAAGAGTCGATCATCGTTGTTGAACGATACCAGCAGCCCTCAGCCCTCATTTGATGGTTTCAAGTCTGCCAAATCGATGCTAAAAGGATCAGCACTTGTGGAGTTGAAGCAGGTAAAAGATGGGAAGGGTGTGCCGCGAACGAAGTCTACGAAAACACCAGTCGAGATCGGCCAAGACAAGAACGAGCATATCGACTCGGTGGGACTGGATGTTGATATCAGCAGCAAGCAGCAGCACAATGACGTTCCTGAGGCTTTCCGAGATCTAGAACCCTGGCTGTATGCTGAGTTTGGGGATATCGTGGAGATTATTGATGGGTAGATTTCAAGGTTGTGTTTGAAAAGGGTTTAGGGGGGAAGTTCGTGAATGGAAGTGCGGGTGATCGTGATGGGATGCTTCGAGATTGATGGTGCCATGTGGTACTCAAAGTATATCACGGGATATTCGGTTGTTTCATGCCAGAAACGCGAGAAATGTGTGGGAATTTCGATCATGATGCTCATTAACGTTTGAAATTAGTTTTTTAATATACTATTTAAAACATCCACTTAGATGTCGACCATTCGGAGTAAATATCAACATAGCCTCATACGCATGTGCAACCCAATTCCCTCGACATGAGATTCTACTCCACTTCACACCATACTAATCGTATAACTCGACACTACAGAGCCCAAACACCGCTCAACCACCCCTCAAAACTTTGGCAAAAACATCGGCGTATTCTCCTTCCACGCCTTATAATCTTTCCGATCCCCATACCTCTTATCATACTTATTCTCACTCAACGGCACCCCACTCACCTTCAACAACAAGAACGTCACAAAACCCGGGCTCGCCGCACACATACTCAACACCACAATCCTGCCCCCAAGACCATTCAACCTCAGCCCCACCTGGGCCGAGTTCCGAACAAGTAGACCGCCGGCAGCGACAGCAATACCCGTCCACAAAGTGGACTCACCGAAATAATTCGGATGCCGGGACTTCGACCATAATCCCCGGGTTAGAAATTCTTCGCTGTGTTTCTTTTCTTTCTTTTCTTTTGCCCATTGTGACTTTTGGCGGTCGGCGATGATCTCGAAAGTTAGGCCAAAGAGGAAGAGCGAGAGACCAAGGATGTCGGTCCAGTATGGTTTTGCAGAGATGGGGACAGGGATACTACTCGTCACGTTCTGGATGCGGGAGAGGGCGAATGCAGAGCGAGGGAGGGAATTGATGGCGATGACGGGGAGGAGGCAGAGCGAGACCCATGTTGCTTGCGCGAAGAAAGCAGCGTAGAATTTCACAGCGGAGCCGCGGATGGAGTCGAAGCGGGAGTCGTGGCCATCTGAGGTGATGCGTTGGAAGAGGTATGATCCCACTACGTTCTCATGTTAGATGTCAGATATCTATCATCGTGCTCAACCATGATAAGATATAGGAAACGGGACAGAAATTGGCCCCTCCTGGCTGACTTACATCTCGTAGCCCATACCCCAACCGCCACACTCAACACCGCCTGTCGCCACCACCACGCGCCTTGCCCCGGCGCTGGCGGACTCAGATACTCAGCTAGTCCTCCAGCGACATTGCCTGCGGACCTCGCTCGTAAGTATGGTAGGAAAAGGCTCAAGGCTGTGCAGGACAGATACGTCAAGCTGCCCGAAAGATCGTAAAACCGTTCTGATTTGGCGGCAATCGAGGGCACGGCCACCGCGGTTTGAATCCCGTATGCAAGCGCGACGGTGGGGACGAGCGTTCGTAGCAGCGGGTTACGGAATGCGGTTGTACGGAGGATGGTTTGAAGGAGTGTCATGCTTCAAATTATTGTCGTATAGAGATTCTAGGATAGGTAGGATAGGTAGGATAGGAAGATATTCTGTTGAGTCAGCAATTGGCAAATTGCAGAAATGCAGTGTTGGTAATGCGTAGATGAGAAGAGTGCTGGGAATCAGCATAGAGATAAATATTCATAATTAAGAACCAGTTGGATGCATGACACAATGCCCGGCGGCATTCAAGAACTCACATGCTTGTCGTGTTGTGATGGTGGAGGATCTGGATTTCACCCCGCGATCGATGTCGTCAATGCATCATCCGGAATGAGACTAGCATAACAGGGGGGAAGTCGATCGTCGTCAGGGTCGGTCAAATGCTGAATGGACAACCCGACGTCAGTGAAGTGACGTGAAACTAGCTAAGAAAGGCTGAAAATTCCTCCCTCGTCGACCGAGAGTTCCGTCTTCTCTAATTTGACCCGTAAGTTGCGCTACATGGGGAGATTCACAGTGACATTGTTTCGCCAGGAGCGAATTCAGGTACCCAACATACTCAAGCATATACATATAGTCACCGGGAATGTAAACCACACCCAAATGCTTCAGTCGCGGGCAGGACCAAAGGTTGGTTGCAAAACAGCGATGCGGCTGGACTCTATTGATGAAGTTGTGAGTTTCGCCCTAAGCGGTAAAGCGCTTGCTCAGCTTTGCAATTAAAGGGAAGCCTGTTTACAAAGTACTTGTATCAATTTAACTGGACCGCACGATGTGGGAAAGGTATCGTCAAGACCGGCGAGAGCCTCACAGATTCAAGTGGCGCACAGCCACCATAGCTACACAGCCCGTACATTCTACACGGAAAAGAAGATACTGCATGGCAGTATGAAGGTTAGACATAAGGCAGCAAGTCTTGGGACGTGGAAACTAGGATCGATGTTCGAGCTACTTACGAATTGTGCCAACCTTAAGTAGCAAGCCTTGTTAAATGAACCATGCGCTAAGAACAGAGGTAAGTGCACAACAGGAAACCGATTCTGCTTGTCACTGCAAATACTTGAAGATTGAGCGCTTCCAGCCTAGCTAACCCTCCTAACGATGCGCTTACTTCCAACCCATAAAACGCCAGAGGAACATGCGCGCATGTGCTATGTCCAAGAGTCCCCAAAACATGTATGCAAACAACATACGAATCAAGCAAATCGCTACAGGGCACTGCCTACCGACGGAACGCAGCTGCGACTTCGCCAGGACCCCAGTCCATCTCTACCTCGCCTGTGTATACATCTTGATTAATTCGGGTGGTGCGGTCGTAGATATCGCTATACTTCTTTTCGCATTCCTTGAGGACCTTGAATACGAGATCGCGGCTGATGCTTGGGTCGTCTGCATCGCCGAAGTGCTTGTCGACTCGTTTCTTGAGCGCTTCAATGCCCTTCCGTACTTCCTTGGCATCATATGAATTGACTAGTTTACGGAACAGAGATCGGGAGTGCGATGAGCGAGTCGCGATTGATTGCGGCGTGGTGCCCGGCTGGGCAAGAAGGGTCTCGGTGGATTCAATGAATTCCTGAAGATGTTTAGAACTGTAAAGAGAGAAAGGATAGAATAGAGTAATGTGCTTACCAGAAGCTTGCCCAAAGGTCTCCGCATCACAGCATCCACATAGAGGTTCATATGTTCCCTCATCTCATCTTCTGCCTTGGCTTTCCATTCTAGTAACATGGGGTCGGCACGCGCATCTACTTCCTCCATGTAATGGTTCATGTTCTCAATGAGAAGGATATGGTAGTTCAGGGCCTCCTTATCCTCGGGATCGCCCTGTCCTTGTGTTGCCATGACAGCGGGAGACTCTTTGGCGATGACCTTTAAGCTCTCAAACATTGCCTTATTGATCTTTTGGTAGGCGTCATCGACCATGCGCCTAATCTCGAGTTGCTCCTCGTCATCGGCAGCAGGCAACATATTCTCGATGGCGACAGAAAAATGGGGGAATGTTTTCATGAACCCAATCACCCCTTTCCGCTTCTTGATCTTGACTTTCGTGTCTTCTATTGCACGGATTTGCTCGTCGACAAACCGGATGAAAAGGCCGGTAAGTCGCTCATGAACCTTCTGAAGCGTACGAGTGAGGAAGTCTTGATTTGAATCCTCAATCTCGAAGAGTTTTTGGTCGACAGCGCAGAGGATGCCAACTCCTTGCAAAGGATCTGCCTTCACGGCCCATTCAACAAGATTTTGTATCTCAGTAGGCCAGAAAGAGAAGATTTCTTCCATGACTTCCGCCACACGCTTAGCCATGGCTCGATCGGATTCAAACTGTTTCCGGCTGTAAAGATTTGCACCGCGGCGTTCCTCGGGAGGTGCGGCTTGGACTGCATCAGGGAAATCTACAGCATCGGAAGAAGTAGCGTGGAAGAAGTCCGTGACAAAATTTTGTTCCGTCAAAAGAACCGGACCGACATCGTCAAGAGCTTTAGAAAACACGTCATAGCCGTATAGCTTGCCGGCTTGAGATTTGTCGACTTTACCTTCCTTATCTCCAGATGCTGCTCGTAGACCCCGGGCAAGCGTTTGACTTCGTTTCACGGTCAATTTTCTCGCTGCACCAGTTATACTCTCAGGCTCCTTTTCTTGAGCTGTAAATAGGAGCTCCTGTTCTTCACCCGTCGGCTTCCGTGCAAACCGTTTCCAGGACAAGATATTATCTCGTATTTCGTCTTGATAGATCTGACCGGCTTGAGTTTGGTACATCTTGATCAATTCATCCCAAGAAGCTCGGTCAATTTCCTTGGCAAAGAGTATGAGAGGACTAAACATCCATAACTGACTGCGACCGGCATCGTGGGCATCAATATTGGCTCTCGTTGAAGGCATTGCTGTTTGATCGATGTTGGCAAGGATGTCTTTAGTTTGAATGAAGGCAGCGCCGAAAGTGATCGCCATATGCTGCTTTAACCGGTCGAGGAACATTGCACTTTCGTTGATATACCGATCTTTCTTCTCCTGGAGTGCACGCATTGTTGCAAGCTCGCTATTTCCAAAGCCCGAGATGCTGGTGAGCTTGCTCATATCCCCGGCGGCACTCGCTCGACTGGCTTCTGCAAAAGCGGGATCGATGGTGATCAGGGCTTTGTAAAGAAGTACTAGGGATGACTCAATATCCATCAAATCGTTCACCTTACCTATACGTGCACGTCTCAAAGGTTCTAGTTGGTCAGCAGTTATAGAAATGGTATCAACTAGTTGCTGGAGCTCAGTTTGCAACAGCTTTTGATTCGCCGTTTGCACTTGTAATCCTTGGCTCTGAGCTTCGATGAATGCAACGTCGTCGTTTAAGCTCTGTTGTAGAGGAAAGTCAGTGTCGTGAATTAAGTCGTTGATACAGTTTGCATCGTGGGCCGAGCAAACATGGTCAGGGTTAACAGACGAAAAAGGAGAACCCACGCTAAGCTCAACATTGTAGAGGGTAAGAAGCCCTTCGAGCTCGTCACACTCTGCAATCGCACGATCCAGCATTTTCTCCACAGCCTCGACTCGTTCATCTTTTTGTTCCAGATGGTTGAGCCAGCTGCCAGCTTCAACGCGAGCAATCTCTCGCTTGATGTCAGCTTCAAGTGACTCAATGTTCTTGCCTGAAAGCTCGCTGCTACCCCAGCCGAATTCAGACAGTAGATTTTCAAACTCCAGTCCACGGCCATCAAGCATCCCTGGATCAATCCCAAGTCTCGAAATGTTCTTGACCTGCTGGTTGGACCGTCTCTTCTTGCGCCGCACTTCCGCTTCGGCCTCAGCTTTAGCAGCCTTCTTGTCCGAGCTGGGAGAGCGCGCTGGGGACTTCTGTTCAGTGTCTGCTGGCGGCATGACGGGGGTCGGAGACAATGGGCTCGAGACTGTTACGGAAGGGACCACTTCTGTATCAATCTTGGGCCGCTCTTTTGACGACCGATCTGGTCCGGGCTTATTGTCTTGTTCCAGTTTCTTTTCCATCTCTTCCTTGGGGGTCGGACGCTGTGGAACAAATACCCCGCTGATACCATCCGGTTCATCTGATGTTTTCGTCTCCTTGGCAAATAATTTCTCAGCAGCGCCACCTGCACGGGGCTTGAATGCACCAAGGGCGAATGCTGCTTTGCGAATTGCGTTTGCTGCATTTTGGTTGTCCCCCGTTTTCTTCTTGATCATTGGGCCTAATCCAGGTCGATGCGCAGCTTCCTCTTCATCTTCCGTCGGAGCAACAGGCTTTGCAGCAGGCTCTGGCTCGATCTCGGCTGGTTTTACTTCTTCAATGGCAGTCGTACGAGGTTTTGATTCCGTGACCGTTGGTATTTTCGGAAGAGGTGAGGTGGGAGGAGGCTGGAAAGGTTGTGAGGATTTTGGAAGTTGGGAAGGTTCGGGGACGTTCTGAGCCGTGTTCTGTCGTGCCTCGACGAACATGGCAGGTTTCTGCGGCTGCCTGCCAGCCTGCAGAATTGCAGGTGGTGGTGGAGACTGAACGGGAGTGTGGAATTCGTTGTTCGAGCCGCTTCCAACGCTGCTCTGTGACTGAGCGGTGAGCATCGGAGGTCGTCTCCGTTCTGGTGGAGCAGTACGTAGGGGGCGCTCTTCTGGCTGAGCGTCATCATTGCGCGAAAATGCCGAGCTTGCATTACTTTGCGCCGTGCCCGGCCTCAAGCCCTTTGGAGAAGGATCCCTGCGGTTCGGTGAAGGAAAACCATTTTGCTTGCGCTGCTCTCCCGCCATAGTACCGAATCCCGCACCATCCAAGGATGACTCCTCTATTGACCTCTGAGATCGAGCATCATCTGCCTGTGGTCGTCGTCCGGGGCTCAGGCTTACCGGGATAGACGAGACGCTCCCGGTTTCTGGTGTTTTAGGTCGATGGGCAGCGAACTCTGATCGTGAAGACTGAGGTGTCAGCCTTTGTGAAAGTGGAGGTGTCGGCGCTTGTCCAGGCATCGCGCGCATTTGTTCCCTGCTAGGCGGCGAGCGCATATCCATCTGTTCTCGGCTTGGCGACGATCGCATGCCCTGTTCCATGGAAGGTCTCGGCCTTGGGCGTCGCTGTCCATCTGGGCCCTGTGCGAATGGAGGGAGTGGTGGAGTACCTTGGCCGGGGCCTCGAAGAGGCGGGGGTCTTCGGTCTTCATCACCAGTCCAAGGCCGGCCTTGGGGAGGGGGTCCCCGCAACGGTGGTGGCCTTCTGTCGCCTTCTGCCGTCGGAGGGCGTCGTGGTGGAGGCCTTCGCTCCTCGTCTGCAGTTGTTGGCCTAGGCCTGAAAGACGACGGCCGCCTATCCTCTGATAGTGGTGGCGGTCGTCGTTCGTCTCTCAACGGAGGTGGTCTTCTCTCTTCTCCTGGGGGCGGAGTCCCCCTTTGGATGCCTGGCGGCAGAGGTGAAGGTGGAGGTATCTGTGGAGACTGACCCAGTCTTTGTGGAGGGCCTCCTGGTTTCTCCCTGTCGAACTGCGCGCGTCCCTCCGCTGTTGCCAGCTGCGGCCTTCCCGCCGTCAACGCATTTAGTTCCGCAGCATTGAAACCTGACAGTACTGGGAATTTCCCCTGAGTATATTTGTGGTAGATCTTGACCATGCTGCTAATAAAGAACTCTTTTTCTTTGGGGGTACCAGCTTCCCAGTAATAGGGCTTCTGGATGGTTACGGTAAACCCACAGTCACCAGCCCACCTCATCCTCTGTGCCTCGTCCTCATTGGCAGGAACCAGATGGACAAAATTCTCGATGCCGGAGAGGTCCTCCATATTCCACGTCTTTCCAATTGAGAAGGTACCATTTGCATTCTCGCGAGCCTTGTGGAGACGCACGCGACCGGTGGCACGTACGGATACAATAATGACTCGATTCTTCTTGTTAGAGGGATTGCCATTCGGCGGGGGCGGTGTTTGCGGGTAAGCGCCATCTTCTTGGACGCGGATGTGGGTTATGTAAGATTCAATAGCTTTGCGGTGGTCAGACCCAGACACGGGAGTTTGAATAATCGATAGATAGTAGAGATACAATTGAAGCGGCGACAAGTTCTTCTGGGGTAAGGGAAGGGGAAACATACGCTGTCCCTGGTCGTCGACCTTGGCGAAGGCACTTTCGTTGATCCTTCGCCGTTCTTCGTCAAACCGTTCGGCGCGCGATATCCCCGACTGCACTGTTGAGGAATTTGAGGACGAAGGCGGGCCTCCCGGGGCGCCAGGCGGACGGCGAGCTTCATTGCTTGGCCTCCTGTTCCCGGGCAGCCCGTTCGGGGGGTTGCGCGGCCGAGGGTTTGAGTCCATGGATGTTTGTACAGCGCGCTAGGCGGGCGACCGTCGTCTTCGGCAGTATATGCACGTCGACGGAGTGAGTGCACCAGGCCCGAGCCTTTAAGATGGTGCGGGCAGTCGACAGTCTCTGGCCATGAAATACGAGGGTGACGAGCTCGAGTCGCTGGTCTGGAGAGCGAGATGTGCGTGAATGGGGAAGTAAGTGGGTAAAGGGACAGGCGGGAGGCGATTGCAGGCCAAGCAATGCACTGGATCCCGCCAAGAGGAAAAGAGTGAGGATTAGAGTGAATTGGTCCGCCCGTGACCAGTGTTTGTTGGACGTAGTGAGAGGCGTTAGGACAGTGTATGAGATGTGCTTAGTTAGCGATGCTTGGCCGGGATCCTGGTCGAGTTGGGGTAGAGGCTGTCGTGTCCAAGAAGGGTTTAGCGGCCTGCGCCGCAGATGTGAAATTTGAACTTTTTTTCCTCCACTCCCCATCTCACTCCAGCCACCCTAACAGCCCTTCACCTTTTGTACCGAGTCCAATTGGGACGCCATGGCAAGCAGTGAAAAGAAGCTGCACACTAAAAGCACTAGTGACAAGCGGAAAACAACTACCAAATCCAGTGCGAAGCAACCCCAGGCGCCAGCTCCTCTGATCGACCTCGTCCAAGGCTTCCTCAAAGAGCATGGTTATGCAAAAGCCGCCCGCGATCTCCAGACAGAAGCTCAACAGCGCGATGCTGCGACGGCCCCTCCATCAGCGTCTACCAGCTATCCCGATCTGACCACTCTCTTCAAGGAATGGGAGCAGGTTCACAAACCTGGCGGTAGCGAGAAGGAGGATGCAGACGAGGCGATGGATGTTGACACAAGCGATGCAAGCAGCGATTCTAGCAGCGATTCCGACGCTGGACAACAAACGAAAACACAGAGACGGAGAATAGTAAAGAGGAAGAAAAGCCCCGCTCTCTCTAGCTCCAGTTTTGATTCCTCGACCTCAAGTTCTGAGTCAGAATCAGAGGTTGAAAAGGCACCGCCGGCAAAGAAAACAAAGAAGAACGCTTCATCGGATTCATCCTCTTCGTCCTCCAGCGACTCGGACAGTGATCTCGAAGCCGAGGCGGCGAAAACACCTCTTCCTTCCTCTTCCGATTCTAGCAGCTCTGACAGTAGCTCCGACAGCGACAGCGGCAGCGAGAGTGAAGCTGAGAGTAGCTCTGAGACTAAGAGCACGAAACCCGTAGATAAGAGCAAGAATAGCGAGAAGATCCAACGGAGCAAGAGGGCTGCCTCATCTGCCTCATCGTCGAGCTCCTCTGGTTCTTCGGGCTCTTCCAGCTCTTCCAGCTCTTCCAGCTCTTCTGATGGCGATTCGGACAGCGATTCGGATCCAGTGCCTGCGGAGAACAGCGGCAAGGCGAAGACACCTAAGGATACCACCGCCAAGAAAGGTGCAGAGACGTCTTCGTCCAGTAGCGAATCGAGCTCCTCCGACAGCGATTCTTCTTCCTCAGACTCCGACTCTAATGTGGAAAACAAGAAGACGAAAACTTCACCTTTCAATCGCAAGAACTCTTCCGAGTCCACCGCAACTCTGCCCCCTGCCTCTCCCCAATTTGCCAGCAGCAACAAACGCAAACGCTCGGGATCTGCAGAGGAAAACCCCAATACTGCAAACGGCTTGAGCGACAGCAGCGGCCGACCTGCCAAGAAGGGACCAGCTACTGCCAATCGCTTCCAGCGTGTTGCACCGAACACTCCGGTGGACCCGCGTTTTTCTAGCAACAAATACGTCTCGTATGACTACGCAGACAGGGCACATGCCGACCTGCAACCGACGAAAGGCAAGGGCTTCACGAAGGAGAAGAATAAGAAGAAACGTGGATCTTACAGAGGTGGTATGATTGATACTGAGGGCGGGAAGGGCATAAAGTTTGATGATTGAAGCTAATTCTGTCTTTGGCGAAGTTCTTCCCTCCCAGTCGCCTACGACCCGAGCCGCGAGAAAGTGATGCCGGTTGTCGTGGCAGATGAAAATTAGTGGGAAGGTAAAGCCAAGGCCACGGTAATGCATCAGATGTGAAGTGGCTCAGCCGTTTGGTGCGCTCGGGGCAGACGACTATATGGATGATAGAAAGGCAGATGTGGTGACATCGGAGTTATACGCGTATAAAAGTTTCATACCCACGGGTGAGAAGCCGGATTTTTAGTAGGACATTGGCGTCCTTGAGATGGGGATACATAGATAGTGACTTCAAGAAGCAAATTCATCAGCCACTGGTCACGACTTCATTTAAAATAAAATCGTGGATTACTACGCTCCCCTCCGCGCAATAGAGCAGATCTTGTCATGCCCTGCCCTAACAACGAACAATATACCTACGCACGTCTCCTCAGTCACGTGATACTAGCTTAGTGGTGACTAAGGATCTGGATAGCGACTTGGCACTCGCAACTCCCCTGCGGCATCATCGCCAAAGCCAAAGGCAGCCGTCACCAACCACCGCACCCTGGATCAACACCACAACGAACCTCGAAACAAGTCTTCCGCTTGAGGACTGCCTGCTTCCAGAGCTGCCATCATGGCACCTACCAAGGACACCATGTTCCGGTCTGCGGACATGTCCTTGACGCAGCTCTACATTGCCAATGAGATAGGGCGCGAAGTCGTCTCTGCGCTAGGCGAGCTCGGTGTGATGGACTTTAGAGATGTAGGCTATACCCACAGTACCGGGCAAGACTGCCTTAAGCTTGGTTGACGGGATGCGATGAACCTGCATAGCTAACAGGCTTGCTTTTCCTAGCTCAACTCCGAGACCACCGCATTCCAACGTACCTTTACCCAGGAGATCCGTCGATTGGACAATGTGGAAAGACAGCTTCGTATGTCGATACAGTGACTGGATTCTGGATATGACTGACATGGACAAGGATATTTCCATTCGCAGATGGAGAAAGCGGCTATTCCGATGCGATCCATTTACGATTTCAACAATCCATTCACCTCTCCGTCTGCCTCGGAGATCGACGAGCTCGCCGACAAGAGCCAGAGCCTGGAGAACAGGATCTCGTCGCTCAATGAGAGCTATGAGACATTGAAGCGTCGTGAGGTCGAGCTCACCGAGTGGCGTTGGGTCCTCCAAGAGGCTGGCGGCTTCTTCGACAGGGTAAAGACTATCCCCCGTCTCTGTTACGAAGTATTCGTCTAATGCATGTGACAGGCTCGTGGCCAAACTGAGGAAATCCGACACTCGCTCGACAACGACGATGCTCCCCTTCTCCGCGATGTCGAACAACATGGTCAAGGGGAACCAGCCGGGGAACAGTCCTTCTCCGTCATGAACATTGGATTCGTTGCCGGCGTTATCCCCCGCGAGCGCATTGCAGCTTTCGAACGCATTCTCTGGAGGACTCTCCGTGGCAACCTGTACATGAATCAATCCGAGATTCCAAAGCCTATTATCAATCCCGAGAACAACGAAGAGATTAGCAAGAACGTTTTCATCATCTTCGCCCATGGCAAGGAGATCATTGCGAAGATCAGAAAGATCTCGGAGTCTCTTGGTGCCGATCTCTACAGCGTGGATGAGAACAGCGAGCTTCGTCGTGATCAGATCCGCGAGGTCAACACTCGATTGAGCGACCTTGCAAGCGTTCTGAGGAACACCAAATCTACTTTGGATGCTGAGTTGACTGCCATTAGTCGTTCCCTGGCTGCTTGGATGGTAATCATCAAGAAAGAAAAAGGGACATACCAAACGCTCAACAAGTTCTCCTATGACCACCAGCGCAAGACCCTCATTGCAGAGGCATGGGCTCCTACTAACTACCTTGGACTGATTAAATCGACCCTTCAGGATGTCAACGACCGAGCTGGTCTGTCTGTCCCTACCATTGTGAATCAAGTTAAGACAACCAAAACACCCCCGACATATTTCAAGACCAACCGTTTTACCCTCGCTTTCCAGACCATCATCGATGCTTACGGAACGATCAAGTATCGTGAAGTCAATCCAGCTCTTCCTACAATCGTCACCTTCCCATTCCTTTTCGCCGTCATGTTCGGAGACTTTGGCCATGGTCTTATCTTGTTCCTTGCGTCTTTGGCAATGATCTACTACGAGCGGAAACTCATGCGCAGCAAGCTGGATGAACTGTTCTCCATGATCTTCTACGGTCGATACATCGTCTTCATGATGGGCCTCTTCTCCATGTACACCGGTTTGATCTACTGCGATGCCTTCTCCAAAGAACTGCCCATTTTCACATCGATGTGGACGTGGGATGGCAATGGAATGGGACCAACCGCCTCGCGTCTAGACGGCTACACTTACCCATTCGGCCTTGATTGGAGATGGCACGACACAGACAACGACCTGCTCTTCTCCAACAGCTACAAGATGAAGCTGAGTATCCTGCTTGGTTGGTGTCACATGACTTTCTCTCTCTGTTGGTCACTCATCAATGCGCGCTACTTCCACACTCCGATCGATATCTGGGGAAATTTTGTGCCTGGAATGATCTTCTTCCAGTCGATCTTTGGGTACTTGTCATTCTCAATCGTCTACAAGTGGTGTGTTGATTGGAATGCTCTTGGGCGTAGCCCTCCCAGTCTGCTAAATATGTTGATTTATATGTTCCTCAAACCAGGGATCTTAGAGGACCCAGAGCAGCCACTTTACAAAGGACAAGCTAAAATCCAGGTCATTCTGCTGCTTCTAGCAGTGATTTGTGTACCGATTCTTCTTTTTCTTAAACCCTTCTATCTTAGGTACGAGCACAACAAGGCTCGTGCAATGGGATATCGTGGCATCGGAGAAAACACTCGGGTCAGCGCTCTAGACGACGATGATGATGAAGGCCAGACACTCAATGGTGGACGAGAGAGCTTTGGCGATGATGAAGACGGCATTGCTATGATCACCCAGGACATCGGCCATGGCGAAGAGCATGAAGAATTCGAATTTAGCGAGATCATGATTCACCAGGTGATTCACACCATAGGTAAGTTGGCCCTGAAACCTACCCACGAGACAGACCCTAACTTGGATAGAATTCTGTCTCAACTGCGTTTCCCACACTGCTTCCTATCTCCGTCTTTGGGCCCTGTCACTCGCACATCAACGTCTCTCGATTGTGCTCTGGGACATGACAATGAAGATTGCGTTCGGTTTCACCGGTATCGGGGGAGCCATTATACTCGTCGTTGTCTTCTATCTCTGGTTCTCGCTGACCGTCTTCGTTCTGTGTGTCATGGAAGGCACTAGCGCCATGCTGCATTCCTTGCGTCTGCACTGGGTGGAAGCCATGAGCAAGCATTTCATGGGCGACGGTTTGCCGTTCGAGCCTTTCAGTTTCAAAGTCATACTAGAAGAAGATCCAGTCGAGTAGTGGTATCTCTTTTTTTTTTGGTTCATTTTGTAGTTGTTGTAGGGCCAGAGAGCGATTTGGTATCTCCTTGTGTAGGTTGCTAGAGCAACATCGTCTGGTCTGTATATAGAATGTAGTATGTACACTATTGGATGCTGCGTTGTCATCCTGTGAGATTAATCGCGCGGAGCAGTTGCGTGGCTACCGTTGCTCACTTGAGGCTGTGCCATATCGGCCGAGCCCACTGGCGCCGCAATCGTGATACAAAGCGAACAGTGCACCCGGCGACCGCGAGATACTCTCCTGTCTGATGTTCTCGAATTTTCTTCATCTTTTCTAGAACCTCCAACGATCCACTACCAGGGGTGGGATCCGATAGGGCTGCCTGCCACGCCACACATGAGGCAATGAGGCATTATCCCCCCCGCCTCCCCCACTCTAGGACGGAGACGAACTCTTTCGGAGCAGCGTGTCCCAGGCTGATGACTTTACGAGGTGCTTCCATGGACCGCGCCAGGGGCATTTGCGGACGCTCGCCATAAGCAGGAGACCATTTGCTCTGTTGGTTGGGTTTGGGTTGCGTATTTACGCCGCGTCCACGGAAACGGGCATCAATGTTGCCGGTCTCATCAGCAACAGGAGACTTTTGGGGGGGGGGGGAAAACAGCTCAAGACTAGTAGCCTCAACGTCATTTCAACAGCAGGGATTCCTAGGGAAATAAAAAGATCAAAATGCGGTTTGAATGAATGATAGAGGGTACATGAGAGGGAAAATGCAATAGATCTTATATTTTTCACCGCAACTTTGACATGCTTTGCACCTGCATACCGATGCATGTCGATGAAGGATGAGTGATGCAGCACAGGGTTTGAGAGGTGCAAGCGGTGTGAGAAGCTTTCGCCAATGCCGGCCCGCGCCTCAGGCACTGGATTCCGTGCGAAGCATACGTGGTGTTGATTGGACGGGAAGACGTGGAAATCATGGTGACGGAGTGCTTGCATGTTGGACAAAGCGCGGGCTGCAGGGAGGGAGCGTTAGCTGGGGAGGGGAGCTTTGGGCTCTGCTCTGGCTGGAGCTGGCTCATGCATTCGGGAGGTGCGAACATATTTAGGTAGGTTGGTGCCCTGCTCGCAAGTTTTTTTTCCTGGCTTTGCACTCTTCCACTCTTGGGATTGAAGTCAAGTGTGGAGATTCTTTTGTCTGCTCTGCTGTTCTGACATCATCCTTCCCTTCACCTTCCAAGGCCCGCTTGATTCGCTAGACAAAAGCTTAGCTCTTACTTCCTTGAACACTATGTCGTTTTCGGCGGCCAAAATCCCGACCTTCAAGTCGACGGGGACGTTCAGGGAGAGGAGATTTTCGAGTAGTAAGGAACCGAGCGAGAGTGGTGAGTCCCAAGTCTCCCCCCCCCTCAATTTCTTCTGTCTGGAATCTCTATCGTGTTTTGCTTTTCCCTGATAAGACGTCATTTGGGTGCTGCATGCACGCTCGGCTCTTCTACTTTTGCGGAGCTGAAAATACTGCCCACGACTGCGATTGTTAGCTCTTGAGTGGTCAAATGTAAAGGGTGTCTTACTTTAGGGTGTTGGACTTTCTGCTTTGGTTTTGGGGTCTTTTTTGGGATTAGTTTCCATGAAATGTGTCTCGTTCAGTCTTACAGCCCTGGTCGATCCCCTCCAACCCCACAGCCGAGCATCATCCTCCAACCCATTCAGTTTTCCCCAGTGACATTACCTTCTTATCTATCTGTCTTCTACTCCTAAGCTTCCAGCCCCACTAACCCTCCGTCAGAACTCTCCTCCAAAATCCATCGGCAATTCAGGTCCTCCCACGAAGGCCACAAGCCTCACGCGGGCCTCGATCCCACACGTGCCTCCACTGGTGTCGTCTGGACGTCAGAACGAGCCTACGAGCACGGCTTTCTCGAGGAGCCTGACAAGTGGGCGAACTTGGGACAAGGCGCTCCCGAGGTCGATGATGAGATCAAGGGTTGCTTTGAGAGACCCAAGGAAGTCGATATCACGAGCCATGGCCGCGAATATGGACCCACGGCTGGCATTAGGCCATTGAGGGAGGCAATTGCGAAGTTATACAATGATCATCATAGGAAGTGGAGGAAGAGTCAGTATACTTGGTGAGTCTATACCCTAGGCATGTTAAGTGGGTGTTTTAGAGGAGAAAGGATATTACCTAGATAGACACGACCATGAGAGATCATGTGCTAATCATAGGTTAGGGAGAACGTGTGCGTGGTTCCAGGAGGCAGAGCAGGGCTGATCCGTATTGCCGCCGTCCTCGGGAACTGCTACTTGGGCTTCTTCATCCCCGGTGCGTTGCATTTATACAACGTAACACCACCCAGTACTAATCGAATTAGACTACACTGCCTATAACGAAATGCTGTCTCTCTTCAAAAATGTAAGCCCTTTGTCTTTCCCATCATCCCGCACTAAATCTAACTTGCCTTCCCTTCAGATCGCTGCAATCCCCATTCCTTTAGGCGAAGAGGACAAATACCACATGTCTCCGGACAAGATTGCTGAGGAAATCGCTCGTGGCACGTCCGTAATCCTAACATCGAACCCCCGTAACCCTACAGGACAAATGATCACGAATCCCGAGCTCGCTCAGATCCAGAATATCTGCCGTGATCGCGCTACCCTCATTATGGATGAATTTTACTGTGTAAGTTAGCGCACCGAAACGCTACGACCTTCTCTCTCCGCCCCAACTAGTTCTCATCTCTAAATTCACTTCATGCTACACCTATCATTAATATTGTACTTCTCTTACAAGTACTAACATCCGGAACCTTCAGGGGTACAACTACACCACAAACTGCGACGGCACCGTAATCTCCGCCGCCGACAACATTGAAGACGTCGATGAAGACGACGTTCTTATCATCGATGGCCTGACTAAACGCTTCCGACTCCCGGGATGGCGCGTCGCCTGGGTCCTCGGCCCCAAAGAATTCATCAACGCCATCGGATCCTGCGGTTCGTACCTCGACGGCGGATGCAACGTACCCTTCCAAGAGGCTGCCGTCCAGATGCTCGAACCTGCCCGTGTGCGCTGCGAAATGGCCGCGCTGCAAACTCACTTCCGCATCAAGCGCGACTACGTCATCGGCCGACTCACTGAAATCGGATTTAAGTTTCCGTTCATGCCGAATTCCACATTTTACTTGTGGCTGGATTTGAGCGAGCTTCCAGAGAGTATTAACGACGGGTTGAACTTCTTCCAGGCGTGTTTGGAGGAAAAGGTTATCGTAGTCCCAGGAATCTTCTTCGATTTGAACCCCAGTAAGAGGAGGGATTTGTTTGATAGTCCTTGCCATCATTTCGTGAGGTTGAGCTATGGACCCCGCATGGATGTCTTGGTTAAGGGCGTCGATGCTATCGAGAGGATTGTGAAGAAGTGAGTTTTGAATACCCTAGATTTCTACGAACGGAACGCAAGTTGAATCCGGAGGCTGACTTTCTTTTCTAAATAGGCACAAAGCGGATCCTCGACCAGCGAGCCAGGTTCGTCCAAGAGGTGGAGCGACCGCGCATTAACTTAGGAATGAGTTGACTTGAGGCGAGAGTTGCTGGGTAGGTTTGGTAAGAGAAACGGAGAGGATGGGTGACGTAGAGGTGGGCCTAGACAAGGCGGTGAATAAGTGGGATTTTAGAATGGTTTGTATTAAAGGATGGGAAGGGAATTGGAAGAGGGTTATAGGCTTAGATATGATATTAGTATATCCAGATATAGTTTTTACATCATACGCTGCTGATGATGCATTGCCCTTGCCTCCAGGTTTGTGCAATATCTATTCTATGCGTGGTGATTTTACATTATGTATTTCAATACAATTCATTCTCCCGTGTCTCGTTGTTCTCTGGCCTTTTCTCACACGAAGCCTCTAGCTTCCCAAGGAGAGGACCGAAATATGTACCGGTTAGTCCATCCCCACCCGATGCAACAATCATCCATCTACCCTAGGTAAATTCCCCTTCACACGCGTGTATCTCCGCGCAACACCAATCAGGGACAACCCTATACAAAAGGTCCAAATCCCTCACCAAGCTCCTTCCATATCCATCTCCAGTCTCAATCAAACGCCACATCTTCTACCCAACTGACTATTCACTTTTCCTCGGCCTTAAATTCTGGCGGTAAATCCATACCCACCCTCCTAGCCGTCAAACGCACCCGCTCCTCCTCACTCATCCCCATGCCCGGATTATATCGCTCGATGAGCGTCGCATACATTCTCTGCGCTTGGATGTATTGGATGAATTGCTCTGCTTGTTGGAATTGATCGATGTGCTGTTTTGAATTCGGGCTTGATTTTGGAGTGGGTGTGGTAAATGATGCGCGGATGCGTTGTTGCAGCATGGAGGGTGAAGAGAGCTTTTGGTGGGCTGAGGGGTGGGTTGGGAGTTCGCGGAGGATACGGCGGTAGAGGGAACGGATTTGGGGGGCTGTAGATGCCATTATGGGAGTGGACATGTGGTAGAGAAAGTGTGAGGGACTTTGAGGGTTTGGGGAGGAAGAGCGGAGGTGGATTGCGGAGAAGCACTGACCACCGCTGTGGAAATAATTTCTGGACAACCTCAGACTTGATCCAATGCAGCATTGAGTAGAGATATAATGGCAGCACTACCCTCACAGCCGCATTATATCTGCCAGAGATGTATACATCTGCTCTCCAAACACCCGTACACCCTCCAACAAGCCTCCAGTGCCTTCCACACCCGCCCAGTCAACCGCGATAAAACCGCCAGAACCCACCTCCGACCTTTCTTCACGACCAGCAACAGACCCCTCCGCAAAAGAATCCTCAACGACCCCCGAGACCTCGTGCGCCTAACCTCCGGCCAAAAAACCCTTAGTCTCGCCTCCAACAATCCCCCCAATAACCACACCATCCGCAAAACCCCCGCCCCCGTTGTCCGTCTAACCTCACCCTCAGACCCCCGCTTCCACCCCGAACCCCCCGCACCTTCAATCCACCGACCCCCAATCCTAGACCCCGAAGCCGTGAATTGGTACTGGGACACGCTCGCCCCCACCATCGCCGAACGAGCGCAAGCGCATTCGTTTTTCACGAAGGCCCAACGAACGTTCCTCCGTAGTATCACGAGATTCCGAGAATGGCCCCAGAGCGATGTCCCCGAGGTTGCATTTGTAGGGCGGAGTAATGTAGGGAAGAGTTCGCTGCTTAATGCTATTGTGGGCGCGGATCTCAAGGCTCATGGGCAGAGAGAAAAGGCCGGGGGAGGGAAGGCCGGGGAGCTTGCGAGGACGTCGAAACATCCTGGTCATACCAAGACGATGAATCTGTATGGCATTGGGACTGTTGCTGGTGGTGGTGTACGCATCCGCCCATCACGCGGCGGGAATGAGCATGAGAAAATTGTTGGGAGACAGGGCCTTGTTATCGTGGATTTACCGGGTTATGGTGAGGGAAGTCAGACCGAATGGGGTATCGAAATCGTAAAGTATCTCACGCAACGGAAGCAGTTACGGCGGACGTTCATCCTCGTCGACGCCTACGCCGGTCTGAAAGACAAAGACCGCTCGCTGATGGCTAGTTTGCGATTAGCGGGTGTTCCGTACCAAATCATCCTTTCTAAAATCGACAGGATTTATCTCCCAGCTTCGGGGGTGCTGTCTCGTGTGGACGGACGCAAGGGTGCGCGGCCAATAGGCTCGCTGCCGGAACTCCAGCTTAAGTTGCATGAGATTCGTGCGGACATCCAGCCGCGGATGGGAGGCGGCGCGTTAGGTGAACTGTTGGCGTGTAGTTCAGAGGTTAGGGTTAACGGACGTAGATTTGGGATCGATGCGGTGAGGTTTGCAATTTTGCAGGCTGTAGGATGGGAGTTCGAGAGAGGGGCTGGGAAGCGGATTTATCGGGTTCCGACGGAGAAACGGCCTGTAAACCATAAGAAGATGGATGCGTAGAGATGGCTGTGCTGAAATAGATACCCTAGGCTATGAGAATACTATTTGAAACCCATAGGGTTGTTTGAGGAACTAATGTCCAAGACTATGGAGAAGTTTTCTGTGCTACTACCGGCCTGAACTCCATCGAATGTGGACTCCTTAACCTTCTGCTAAACCGTGCAAGCCGGCGTTTATTTACATACCAAAAAACGCCACGCTGAGTGTCCGAAATACCCATTGAATTGCCCGCTGCCCTCTCTGAGACTGCTTGATGTCTTTGGCCTACATGCGAGCCTTTGTTCGAGCTCGGCCTTTAGCCTTAGCTTTTGTCTTCCGGGAGGCTTTCGGTGGAGCGTCATCCTCGTCAGACACGCCCATATCTTCCGATACGTCATCCTCCTCATCTACAACAATCTTCTTCCTCGCCTCACGGGCATTCCCCCGACTCCGCTTCATGCGGTCAATGTTCGCCTGAAACAGCTCCTCCGGCGGCTCATCCATCGGCTTCGCCCTTTTCTTGCCCTTCCTGTCCTCTTTAGCCGTATACTTCGCCTCTAAATGGTCGAAAAAACCCCCCGCACGAGATTGCTGCCTCTGTTTGATCAATGCCGCCAGGTCATTCATATCCCCCTTCTTGCCTTCCTTCTTCAGACCCTTAACATTCCCTTCATTCCGCTTCTTGAACTCCTCAACTCTCTTCCGCTCAGCCGCTTTCACCTTCTCCCTCGCCTGATCATTATTCTGACGCTCGTACGTAGGAAACGACTCAATCGTCCCCTTCGCAATCTCCTCATCCAGAATCTGTCGAAACCGGTCATCATCTTCTACTACATCCGAGCACATCACTGAATTGTAAATCTTGTCCAAGTTGCCCTTATACCGCGTATACGCATCCAACAGGGCTTCCCGTTCTTCAGCACTGCCTTTGTACTCATCCTTAATGATCTGGATGTTCTCCTCGGTGACGATGTTCTCGAACTGCTCGCGGTAGAAGCTGAGCCAGTCGAAATCTTCATCGGAGTGGTCGAGGGTCTCGGCGGTGCTGCCGGTGAGGTTATAGCGCTTGCGGCGACGTTCGTCGGAGAGGACAGCGTAGGCGAAGGCGATTTCTTGGAATTTTTTGACCGCGTTGGATTTGTTGGAGTCTTGGGATTTGTCTGCAAAGTGTTAGAATTGGGGTGGGAAAAGGAGAATGGAATGGAAGGGGCGAAGACATACCGGGATGATAAAGCAGTGCCTGCTTCCGATACGCTTTCTTCACATCGTCGGCGGTCGCATCTTGTTCTAGTCCAAGCACAGCGTAAGGATCGATGGTGGGCGGCGCATCGTCGTCAACTTCCACATCCTCCTCGCCGTCTATGAACTCGTCATCCTTGAGGTCCTTTTCTTTCTTCTGTCGTCTTGGTCTCGCCATGTGGAATGGTGTTTGTGGATAAAAGGCAGAGGATGACAAACCACAGTCGAGTTGAAGATGGAACTTTGGGATGCTGGAGGACGCGTCGCGTTAGGATGACGTCGGCATTAACACGGAGTTTGGTCAATGCTTGGGCCACTTTCACCGCCACAGGTCGCCGCCTCAGCACAAACCACACCTCCACTATCACTACCACCGATTTTGTTCTCAAAATGTGCGTTCCCGAGTTCAACAACGGCGGCCCTCGCCCACCACAACCCTCAATTGACCCAAAAGACCACGCAACATACATGCGACTTGCACTAGACCAAGCCCAAGAATCACCACCAAAGCCTTCCAACTTTCGTGTCGGAGCTTTACTTGTTGATGAAACCACCGGTTCCATTCTGGCTCGCGGGTATACGTTAGAACTCGAAGGAAACACCCATGCTGAGCAATGCTGTCTGATCAAGCTAGCTCAGGCACATGACATTGCCGAAGATCGTGTGGGCGAACTGTTGGCGGGTGACGTTGTTTTATATACCACTATGGAGCCATGTAATCTACGATTAAGCGGAAATTTGCCATGTGTCGATCGGATTATCAGGACGAGGGGTGAGGGCGGGAAAGGCGGGATTAGGAAGGTGTATATTGGAGTGCAAGAGCCGGAGAAATTTGTTGGCGAGAATAAGGGAAGAGCGAAGTTGGAAGAGCATGGGATTGAAGTCGTTCATGTGGCTGGATTTGAGGAGGATATTTTGAGAGTAGCGACGGCTGGGCATGGGAGGTAGACCACCTGGATGACTTGCTCCATTTCTACGGCTTTCTTGAGAGATACTGTGGATAATGTTGGCAACATTATAAAGTATAAGTCCTTAGTCCCAAACCCGTAGCGCCAGGAGTCCCTCGGAACATCGAATTCCTCTAGATCCAACCTGCACATCTCGATTTCCCATATCATATGGCGCTCCTGTAGCTAGGCTCTTAGCGCGCTCTACATTCCATTGCGTCATGACTTTAGCTAGCTAGCGAATAGATAATCTAGCATAACGCGTATGACAGGCTGTGACGCGCAGAGCAACATGTAAAAGAATAAAGGAAGCTTCCCGACACTCACTTTTCTCTCCTCAAATAACTCTATAAGCGAGAAGCTCATTTGATGCGTGCATTCCATCCCCAATCCATTCCCAATTCTCTCAGAACACTTGCAAGACCAACAGTTTCTCAATTTCGAAGAAAATCTTTAATTTGCGCCTTCAACATGTCTACTGGTAAACTTCCCACCCAGCCTTCAACTTCACGCTATCTGGCATCCATCCATCTTCTCAACCTACCGTAGAAAACATGCCTATCGAAAACACCTCTATCTCCACGGCTCCGGGCATAAACCTCACCCCCCACCAAAAGACCCTCGTAGGCTCCATCTTGGATCTCTTCGCCGGGCGCCCTTCCCTCCAAAAACTCTCCCTTTGGTCCGACAACGCCACGTTCAGCGACCCATTGACCATCGCGACAGGTCGCGATCGCTACTCTGCGCAATGGTATGGTTTGCAATCAGCTTTCAGCGAAATCGAGCGCCTGCACCATTCCGTCACATCCGCCGGGAACCCAATCTTGATGGACTTGAAAACCCGGTATGTGATCAAGGGGATTGGGAAGGAGCAGACGGTGCAGAGTGTAGTGGCAATTTATACGGATGACCTGTCGGGGAAGATTACGAAGGTCGAAGATAGGTGGGATGGGTCACTGCCGGATTCGAGCATCGCGAATGTAAGTGATCTGTTCCTGCTTTTGAACCCCTGGTGGTGGGCCAATTACTACATTGGATGGGGGTTCTGGATTTGGAGTTGGGGGTGGGAAACTAGGGCTTGGAGGGTGGGTGCTGTGGTTTCGTTGACGATGGCTGGTGTGAGTTTATAGGAGTTGAAGGAATGTGCTAACGGTGCCGATGTAGGCTTTTCGACATCTGAATGCGGTTACGGTGCCGAAGATGATAAACGTGCCGAAGAATGAGGAGGAGGATGTGAAGAAAGGGAATTGATGAGTGTTCTATATGGTACGTAGTACTGTAACTACGCAAAACTGAACTCATAAATCATATCTTCATCAATCCTGAATCCCGTAACTCGTGTTCAAACACCAATTGGACCTAAAATTTACAGCCAATGAATCGCACCAAACATCCTCGCGAGGGCCAGGTGTAATAAAATGGCAATCGCGCCGATGCCATACCCAACTGGTTTGAAATTTGTGTAGCCTTCGTTTACAACAAGAATTGTTCCGCAGTCTCCCTGGCGTGTCGTCGGCAACCCAGGACCACTCATCGTTAAAGTGCTGCAAAATCCGCCTTGAGCTACCACTTGGGTCGTGGGCGCGTTATAAACTGCCACTGTGGTAGGCTGAGGCTGAACATAGACGTAGGATGTTTGCTGCACTGCTTGCACTGTAACGGTAGTAATTGAAGCGACATTTACGTTCCCCCCGCACGTACTTCCAGAGGGGCAGCAGCCAATTAGGCCGCCTGAGTTTGGAGGTGAGGCACAGGTATATGAGGCTGGACAACACCTGCATGCGGTATCAGCTTGAAACATTGTGAGGAAAAACCTCATGTCCCTACCAGCTCGGGGATCCCATGTTTGCGCAGCTTACTGAGGCGTAGCTCGGGCAATAGTTTGTCCCTGCGGCGTTCACACTTTCGCCATTGGGATTAACGATGTAGATTGCGCCAGAAAAAGGCGCATTGTTGGTATACTGAGGGTCCGCATCCGGTTCCGCGATGCACAGAATCGGAAGAAGGAAGAAATGACGTCGGAACGGTGCGAGGAATTGCATTGTGGGACGATAATATGGGAAAATGAAGGAAACGACAAAAGTTCACCCAAAAAAAAAAAAAAAGAGTGAGAGGTTGGCTGTCAGTATATTTGTCTGTACAAAACTATCTTCGAGGCAAGCTCCTTCTAACTAGCAGACACAGGGAAAATCAAGAAAGAGTAACTTCCGGCAGTTGAGATGGGTTCTCCCATAGTCTTATGACCTAAAGTTAGAGCTCATGGGAAGCTCCTGGAGGAGGTGGCATAGCTCCGGGAAGGCTGCAGCTGGGTGGTCAGCCTCGTAGGTCATGACAACCTGATTGTTGGGCAGGGGGTGCGCTTTATCGGCCTCGGAAAAGCTTGGTTGAAACGAGGCAAACAATCTCAGGTGTTCCTTGGGCTCTGCGTGCTATCAGACCTAACATTGCTAGCCAGCTATTCATGGAATATTGGGAGTGAAACGGCGGTGTTGAGGTGGAATGGAGACTTTGAAGACTGGGAAGCCTAGTTGAGGGGTTTTGCTGCCCCTCGTCGGACACTGAGTTGTCACAAAATCCAGGTGAAGCGGGATGGCATTGTCAAAGGGCCTTGATTTTGCCCTGGGAGTTCGACCAAAGGCCTAGACAGCGGCACAGTCGGATATGCGAGGTGAGGTGGATCAGCGCAGCGGTGGTGCTTTTTTACTGTGGTGTGGATGCATGCTGTCTTGCATGCGCCGCGATCATCTTGCATCCATTGACGCCTGGCCAGATGGCCGAATAGCCGAGACTATGTCACGTGTCTCCGTGCGGCTGTCATTCACTGTTTATCACCGACGCGTCTCCCCTCCACACATCGTTATCCTCCGCAGCATCATGACATGTCAACGCATCAATCCGCAGCGAAGTATCGTATATATCCCGCGTACTGCTTTACGGCGTCGCCCACTTATAATGTCTGGGTGAAGCTGACCGCCGCCGATGTGCAGGCGCTACGGACTGAGCCTCAATACCGAAGTAATACACCTCGAATGCGGCACGTTGGTGATAGCTCACGATTCTAATATAGGCCAACACATATATTTCAATCTAAACTACCCGATCCGATATGTGTGCATCGTCGGCACAGTTGTTGCTATCGATGATATCAACCTGAAGTACACCGTTCTCACTATCGATGACGGAAGCGGCGCCACCGTCGAGGTCAAGATCGTTCGACTGACCCCAGATATCTACAACTCGGTAGAAAGTCCGTCCAATACAACTATTGGGAATGTCAACGTCATCGTGCGAACGGGGTGCTTCGAAGTAACTGTGGACCACCAACAGGTCGACATTGGGTCGGTCATCAAAGCTAAATGCACCATATCCGAGTTCCGGGGGATGAAGCAGCTCGAGATCAAAAGAGTTTGGATTGTCCCTACCACCAACGAAGAAGTGCAGGCGTGGGCGGAGACCGCTGCATTCAAACGAGAGGTTCTGTCGAAGCCTTGGCACCTCACTTCAGCGGAGCATAAAAAGATCAAGAAAGAGATCAAGAGGGAGAGGAGGAAGAACCAAGAATATGAGAGGCTCAAAGTTGAGCATGAAGCAAGGAGAGGAGAGCAGAAGAAGGCATGGGAAGAGTATATGGAGAAAAGGGAGGCCAGGCTCGAAGCTCGGCGGCGCAAAGAGGAGGTTATGATGAATGCCGGCGCCCTGATATGAAAACATGACGTATTACGGAAAATAACTTCATGGATTGTTCAAACCCTACCCGAATTCGAGTCGAGTGTCCAGTTCTGGATAGAGTCTCTGGCTTGTTAGCCATCTGCCTAGTTTTGGCGGAGCTACACCCGCTTTTGGGTCTTTCTGCTAATTCAGTCTGGAGATCCCCACGATATAAATCTTGGTTAAAGTTTGCCGTTTGACTGCCGACGATTTTCACTAAGACTGGTAATTGCTCTCTACTTTGATGCTTCTGGTGGATGAGGTTATCAATGTCGTGGCGTCTGATGACAACGGGGGTTGATTCAAGTCACCGATTCACGTCATCCCGGCCCTAGTGGGATGATATATCGTATCTTGTCGGATATTTGGGATCTATATCTACTCTTTTTCGGTCTTTTTTTACCACACCTTTATTCAACATTCCTCCTAATTATTCCACATGTCATGCTAGAACCACCCAAATCCCCGTCCCTCATCCCGGCCTTGTCTCCTACCTCAACTTATCCCAACACACACATTATACCCTAGCATCAAGTTGTAACAATTTGCATCGATTCCACTAGACTCAAATATCAGCCAGGTACATTTCTACCCCGAATGAGATAGGTGGAAAAAGAGCCGACTCACGTATTTAAACGCCGGAAAATATTATCACTGAGGTCAAACTTCTTCTCTACTGCCACACAAGTGTCACCTTCGACCACCTCGTAGAATTTCTTGCCTAGATACATTAAGATTAGCATGACGGTGACTCGGAATCACGACACACGCGTACAGCAATAATATATTCCCGGCTGTACAAGCGCCGGCGTCGCAACTGGGGTCCCACCACATGTCTTCGTCTGTGTTGCGCTTGGAGTCGAAGTCGTAGTAGTGGTAGGCGGTAGGTTCACGGGAGTCGTAGTATTACTGATGCAGACGTAGTAGTTCAGCAGGAGGTTGGAGCAGTCCATCTTGGGCGTTGGGACGTCCGGGTTCCAGAAGTAGAAGTCATCTAAGGTGAAATTTCCTTTGCGGCCTCAAGTCAGTGCCGGATACGCGGTTAGAAAAGGGGGTCAGCAATACCGAACTTAACTGTGAGGGCCCAGCAGTTATCGCCGGTCTGGACTTTGTAGAAGGAGGTGCATGTTGATATGATATGAGGTTGATGCGGGTTGGGAAATGTTCCATTTGGGTCATCGCGAGGGATGTTGAGCCCTGTTGTAAGAGTGGCGGAAGCGAGGCCAACTAGTATACCCAAAAAGGCACGCATTTTCGAAGTTAATGCTGAAAGTGGTCTTAGGAACAGATTTGTCTTGTTTGGTTTACGAATGAAAGAGCGAGAATACTTTTGCTTTATATACACATGGCGAAGTAGAATTGAGTGGAAGAAATACTTAGGCTTTGATATTGCTGCCTGCGAGCCAAGTGAACGATATATTGAATCCATCCTTCAAAATTTCAACGGGGTTGGATACGATAAATTCGAGGATTTCTTATTAACTTACCATTGCAATGGTTGAAAAGGTGCCATGATTGTGTGCTCAGGGCCTTGAACAGTCATCAACTGAGTTGGATGGCAGGGGGTGCTTTCGCCTGATTTCCGAAAATGGAAGTGATGTACGAGAATTGAACACCGCCCTTACTAGTCGGAATATTGCATGATTGACAGTTCTCGAAGTAGGACATGATAGCTGAGGATCGTGGAGGGCAGAGGCATAGGCAACGGTAGGTGAGAGATGGACAAAGGGCAGACATGGTTCGAGATTCCCTATTTCGAAGCTTGAACGAACTACGCAGGCATGAACAATAGGACTCATTGCCCCTTTGAAACTTTTCATTTCCAGGAACACGCTTGGTTAAACTCAGGAGTCTGCTATCTGACTAAAATATTTCTAAGAATACTCCGAGCTAGGCGTGGATATGCCGGACTTGACCGTTTGGTAAACGTGTATAAGGCAAGGCACCCTAGCAATCTGTCTTGAGAATGGGAGGCTATCTCGAAAGGTGAAAGACTGACGTATAAAATAGCACGGATGCCCAATTTCAGCCTTCAGTATCGATTCGCTAATTAGTAAGCCTCAACCTAGACTACCGGATTATTCCTCCTCTCCGAATGAAGAAGACATGGCTTCACACCTCTGAATTTGCCTTTCATTCCACTAGCCTTAGTGGAGGAACTATGTCACCGAACTTCGAGTATTGTGTAACTTTCAGTCACGTGGTATGCCTCTCTCACCTCGATGCCAGGAGTAAAATGGTGGTGAGTCAACACAAGGGTTTCATTCTCCCAGGACCGCATGTACCGATACCACTCCACAAGTCGCTTGCGAGGAAATCACTTTTACGCTACACCACCCATAAGCGTGCTCTTGGATCATGGGGAAGTAAAGCTAGTCACTTCCAGGCACTGATTACTCCCAATCTCTCTTATAAGACACCATGGAGAGCCTCCTCAATCCCACCGGAGTAAGCTTTCTTGCCCATTATCTCGCGAATGAAATGTTAACATTTCTCAAGTCTCGCAGTCCACCAACGTCCCCGCAAGCAGCAAGCCCAGCACCGCTAGTCGGGGCCTTGTGCGTTCCTCAAACCCCAGAAAACCGTCGTCCACTACCACCGCCAGCCGCATTTCCACTTCAGCCCAGTACACGAGCGCAAAGAAACCGCAACTCCGAGTCAGGCTACAGTCACAACCTGTCGGGCCGCAGCGCCACCTCCAATAGCACTCCCCTCCCCACCCCGCCGAACCAACCGCTCTCTCAGGAAGACTCTCACGGCGTCCTTCACCTCTTCACCGCCAAAATCAATCTCCTCAGTACCCTTCCAGCAGACTTCACTCCGCGAACGCCATTTGGTCATCAACCACCATTGAACCCCATCGAACCGGATCTCAATTTTCCGCGCCAGGAGTGTAGGCTTTCACCAGTTAATGAGAACTGGGAGTGGGAGTGCACGAGGCCAGAGAATAGTAGGAGAGTCACGGCTCCGAAGACAGATGTCGGACCAGGAAATACGGTGGAGGAGGCGATGGCAAGGAAGGGGGAGAGGGGACGAGATGGGGGAGGAAGGGATGAGGGAGCAAGAGGACTAGTAGGAAGAGGGCAAGGAGAAGTAGATAGTTAGGCAGAATCAGAATTGAGGTGGCAAAATAACATTGGTTTTAGTGAATGATATGCACTATTCCCAAGCCTCCGTTTACATCCATGTAATCTGCACCAGGATATTATTCAGAGGAACATAGATAGCTGAGTGAAAAGGTATAGTACCTAGCAGAGTACTAAGGTGTTTTTAAAAGTAGAGGCACAGATGGACTTAATAAATAGTGAGTTGCTAATATCTATCCTGTAAGTTACAGCGTAGTTCCTACACTCACAGAACTAATTTGATCGATGAAACTTGTCGCTAGATATAGTTACCAAGAATACTAAACAGATTGCAAATTCCTGTCCGGAACAGTCTTGAGTGATATACTAGGATAGGGAGGACTCATCTACGCGCTGACACTTACTAATAGTAGTATCCACAGCTCGACATTGCAATTTCCCACATTTATAATATTAAAGAACAACAAAAGTTTAGCATATTTGCGCCTACCGGGATAAATAAATAGAAAAGGCTCTTACCGGCCCAACATCTTACTAGAACCAACAACTCGATTAAGTGCACCCCGACTTCTATTCTGAACCAGCTCCCCAAAACACTACAATATCAAAAAAAAAATTTCCTCAAGCTCATAGAAGAAGCAATGAACCGCAATGAAAAGCCGTCAAAAGACATACAATGTGTGTTTCCAAAAATTCCCAGCCGACCCAAAGGCCAGCTGAAGCAGTCATAGCTTGTAGTTTTCAACTAGCAAAAACGCGGTCTCGGACAAATCCTCACTGACACGCGTAAAGCCCGAGCACTAGGATGAAAGAGAAAAGAAGAAAAGGAAAAGAGGAAAGGCGGCGAAGGGAGCGAGTTTATATATGCTAGGAGTTGGTCTGTGCGAGGAGACACGTGATTGAAGGGAAAGACAACAGAGCAGGTAGCAGCGAAAAAGTGGGGCGGTGGGAAGCATTAGAAACTCGCGGAAACTCATAGATGGAGTTTGGCGGGCCCATTGACGTCGTAGTGGTTAGCGAGAGTTGAAATTATCTGGTCACTTCCTCTCTGACTACGTGGATTTGCTTTCACTTTAGGGTAGGTATCATTGCTATCCTATCTGGGACACATGTGCTTGGGGGGATAGGGTTTCGCAACATATGACGACGATAAGCATCTTGTTGTCCTGAGGGAAGCTGTCAAAGGCTACGTAATACCTAGGTCCCAGCACAACTTTCAAGTCTTCCCCGGATGCTCAGACCTGAACCTCTCGATTCCAAATACAAATACCCCTCCCCACCTTCCTACAGATCTCCTCTCCCCACCAACCCACCAAGTTCTGCACTATTCTACTAAATATATACATGAACGTCCTGCAATGAAAACGTGAATTCAGGTCACATGTCTGGTTCTCGACAGTAAAAACATATCTGTTCAAGATGATGACCATGGGCGGATGATGTGCCATAATAGTCGTGGCGTTGATACTCTTTAATCCTACATCGATACCAGTCAATTCATAACGCTTACAACACGAACACAAGAAAGACGTGATCTCGTTAAATTGATTACATTAATAGTTACCGACTAGGGCCTTCAACGCCATGCCATGCACCAAATCTCAAATCCCACGCGGGATCCCTCGCTATTCAATACCTCCAAGCTACAGTCCTATACATAGAGCATACATATCTCAGCCCTTTCGACCTTCCCAAACCAGCTTTATCTAAAACCCAAAAGAGTCTAACAAGCTATTTGCATCAGGTTCCTGGAATTGCGTAGGCGGTGGTTTCTTCTTCTCGTCGAACTTCTTATCGTTCGACCTCTCATCCTCACTCTCCTCCTCTGAGCTGCTTTCCTCTGGCACTGTGTTTCCGGGTCGCTGGGGAAATGCGCTCCTGATATGTTCGCGGGTCGGCAGGTCGGCGACGACGAGCGAACTTCTCCTACGTAGTAGTTTGCGGGGATCGAAATCGAAGTCAGTGGCAGATTGGTTGGGGCCGTGGGCGTGGAAGGATTCGCGAGGGATGGCGGGAGAGAGCGGAGGGCGGTTGGGTATGAGGTTTATGCTTGGGGGAGTAAGGAATTCCCAGGTTCTGACTGGGTGAGAATTAGCACGGAAACATGACAAAGTCCGCGTGATACGGAAAATGTAGAACTAAAGGAACGACATACCCAAGTCAAGAGCTAACAGATCACACCCCATCCTCTCGTATAGATTCGCTGTATGCAAGACGAACTCCCACTCGTCTCTCGGGCTCACCATGACAGCCCCTCTTAGTGTTTGCAAGCTCTTCTCGCGCAGCTGCTTATACAGCACTACAAGCGCTGGATCATCTGTCAGAAACAGCTTACTGGAGAAGTTCGGTGTCTCTGGTGGCGACAGAAGGGTAGAGAGTGGTGTGACCAGTGAGCGAACTGCATTATCCCGCCTATTCAGCATCCAGTATGCCCACGTAGCGAGCCATCGATTGCCTTCTCGAGCGGCTTGCGGGAGGATTTTGTCTTTTAAGAAACTGCGGAGGATGGGGCCATCATCACCTTCGTAGACCCGGGCTGTAGCGATCGCAAGTTGGACATCGCCGAGTTGATTGTGGAGGACAGAGACGGCGTCTTGGAGGTGGTCGGCCAGAAGGAAGAAAGCTGCAGCGTATTCTATAAATCCCATTAGTTATGTGCAACAGCTCCAAGAGAAATGACTTACCAAATCTACGCCTCCCCATGAGCGCGTAGGCATTCTTTAATGCTGCAGTCTTCCACCTCTCCTCTTGGAAATTGTTCGAAAGCAAACGCTGCGTGGCGGCTTGCTCTTTGATCCATCCAGCCATTCTCCACAACCCTACTAACACAGCCTTCTTCCTGAGCGCGAGGTAGAAGAGGCTACAGTGAACTGGATTCTTCTCCTCTGTTTTCGTGTATTCGTTCCGAGCGATGACTTCGAATTGCGCTCGCTATTGTTATCAGCATTATATCGAAACACTGTAGAACTGGCAAAAACCCACAAGAGCGGTGATATCGGTCATCCACATGAAGATCCCGCACTCTTTCGCATGTTGCCAAAGAATTCGACCATTGAAGTGTCGTGAAACAAGGTCGACTAGAATGTCTTGACTTCCAGAGTGGAAAGCCCAGGTTATCTCCCGCCAGGAAATAGGCACCTGCTCGGAAGAGTGTTGCCCATCCCGCAAAGCGTGCTGTCGGAAGAAGAGTAAAAATCGCCCTGCGTTATCATCGATTGAACGCCGATGCTTCTCTACCATGCCCACACATTCAACTATGTCTGCAAGATGGAACTGCTCCCGGCTCGATAGCAAGGGGATTTGCGCTCGTGTTAGATATTCATTAAGGTTGACAGCGACCTCCTCTGTTAAAGAATCCGGCTCGCCATCGTCAGAGAAGTCGGCGTAAGATGAATGCATCTCCTTTCTAGACGCCGTCATGTGAGACTATATCACGTTAGTTACCTACACAACGTCTGGTACGGTTGAACCTACCTCTGCAGTTTCGGAGAAATCTTCCGGCAAGAAACCGAGGAAGCTATCCAGCTGATCGCCTTCGACGAAGAACTTCAACTTCTGATATAGTCGTATTAGAATGCGTTGAACAAGAAGCAGCTTCCCTGCTAGCACGCATTGCGAGAGGAGTTGGGGGTGATAAACCGGCAAAGGACCATTGAGGCGGCTGACGGCTGTAAAAATGTCGAGAGCCGCTGTTTTGCGAGATATCATGCGTAGGCTTGGAAACAGGCCTTCAGATACCTCAACGTGCTCATCTTGGATGAAGAGTTGGTTCCCGGCGCCAATAACGAGGTTGCCACTCCCAAGCCATACCGAGTCTCCTATAGGATGTGGGGTTATGTCCCTGATCCGCACATCTCTAATTTTTACCCATGAGGGTCCAGCGTTTAGATAGTCGTATCGAAGCTGAGCGTATATGACGACGCGATGCGGGAAGCCGACTGCGAGGATGGACTGGTTATCAGGGGTGGAAGACCAATCAAGATCCTGAATGATACCGTTTCCTTCAAACTTCTCCTCATACTCCAGCTGTTCGCTTCTCATATTCCAAATTGTCAACGTTGTCTTCTCCGCATCTGTCAATGCGGCCTTCCTTATCGACGTCCCGCTCGCGAGGGAGGGGTTCCGAACACCAGTTTCAACAGTCGACGTTTCAAGCCATTCCAGTTTTCTTTTCTCTTGGTTCACCCGTGCCGTCCATGATCTTATCACTCCAGACTTCGTGTATGAAATAGCAATGTCGCGAGCGAAAGTGTCGAGAAAGCCCGAGATGACAGGAGCTGTACCAGCAGGATCGACAGGAAGCACAAAGGCGAGGTCGTCTCCGGATCCAAGATCGAAGATGTCGAATTGTTCCATTGATATCTCCGGATGCCCGTTCGTGTACACACCATTGGTGTAAGGTGCGATGCTAGAAAGCTTGCGGCCAGTTACTGGGTCTCTGTCTTGGGGAGGAAGCCGAAGTTCCCAAGAGACACCTTTCATCTCAGAGCTGATTGTCGCAATATGAGTAACCCTGCCCCCAGTTTCAGTCTCAGGTATGAGGATAAGACAAAGAGGCTTGCCCCGGATCTGGTAGGCACATCGGGCAATTTCGAAAGCCATTGGTCCTCGGGTATCCCAAAGTGAGATGTGCTCGTGGTGTAGAAAGACGACAAAGTCGCCTTCATGGAGCAGCCATGTTCGATGGATATGTTCTGTGACATTAACTGTACTGTGGCGGTGGAGTGTCATCCCTAGTTCAGTGGCTCTTTGGACCCACACAATACATTCATCTGTCACAGTCCTTGACACTAGAGCCCTCCCACTCGCCGTACGGTTAACCTTTTTGATAGCGTGCGAATGTCCCGTCCAGACCGTTTTACGTTGTATTCGTTGGGATTGAGGAGAAGGATCGAAGAGATAGTCCATTCGAGACTCTAGCCACTCTACTCGCCCGTCAAAATGATGCGAGAGTATTGTGAAGACAGAACCCGGTGTGTCGCCGCAGAAGGCATAGAATTGAACATTATCCTGTAGCCAGCTGGCGCCTTTGGCGAAATGAAAATGCAATCCATCAACATGCGCAATATTAAACACATCTGACGTCCTCTTGATCTTAGCGCCTATATTCTCAAAGCCCCAAGCAGACATGTTGCCTCGATCGTCCAACACAACGCAGATCTCTGGGTTGCGATTGGCGACAGCAATGAGATGGTTGAGGGCCACTTGATCCTTCTCTTCGTTCGTTGCCTGCTGCACAGCTCTCTCCGTCGCATGCGTAAAATACTTGCCATCGATGAAGAAGGCATACCTCTTTCGTGACTGCTGGTCCAAAGGTATTGACCGGGGCTTGATTGACTCAATCAAATCCACCTCACCCCACAAGTTAAGCCCAGCCAACCCATGCCCTTCTCCTGCCACCCAAACTCGCACCTTGTTGTCCGCACAGATTGTGTATAGCACATTGTCTGCTGACAGGTCTTTGTGGTACGGTTGACGCCAATGTATGCCCGTGATTGGCATTGGATGAGGAAGGTAGGAATAATCGAAGCTTTGGTCAGCGGAGCCAAATGCTAGTCGCCGCCATATCTTTAACAGTCTGTCACATGTACCGGTTGAAGCTATCATCTCCGCATCAGGCGAGAACTGCGCAAATTTAACGGGATTCGCCAGCTGCTTTGTCCAGATCTGCTCTGTCGCGCCATGCGTATTGAGAAGTGTGAGAGACGCGCTTCCTACGAGCAATTCATCTGCCATGCCCCACGAAAGAGTTGATATCGCATCGTCCGGGGTAGGCAGGCACATGCTGCCCTGTAACGACCACTTTTCGCGCGTCAGCCGATTCACCTAAACGTGAGGCAGTGAGCCCACCTTGACGGCGCTCTCGTCTTGCCCGTAAGGCTGATATATGTATATGCATTGCGCCGAGCATGTAGCGAGCTTGCCGGTGTCTGGGTCGAAGGCAACAGCTTCAAGTTCGGACTCTTCGTCGATGTATATTGTTTGGAGGACGTGGTTCGGGCGGTTGAGGACGACGAGGGAATTGCCGGAGATATAGGCCTAGATAGCACGCAATTATTCGTCTAGTCTATTGCCTGGGGGCAATAAAAGAACATACGACAATCTCATGGCCTTCCCAAAGTCCATGGGAGACAGCCTGCAGCTTCGCCTGCGGACGACCAGGAAGAATGCCGCGCATGGGAATAGAGGGTGAGGGGTGGACTACCGGCGAGGCATCCTCTAGAAAAGATAGAGGGAGCTATCAACTACCATGAGATGCGCTGGGGGTTTCCTAGGCCGTGTTGCGAATTCAATCGAGTCAGTTGCGGACATGTGAAGTGAATTGAAGCTCACGCGCATGGACCACGTGGAGAGGAAGTCCAAGCGTTCAATGACGATCCGCACTCTGAGATGCCGACGAAAAGAAGAACGCTTCCACACAAAACGAAGGTGGGCATAGAACCGATATGTATATCACGTAAAGGTGCACGCATCAGCGATAACGGCTCCAAAAGCAATTTGAGAACATCCTGCATGGTTCGCGTCTAATGCAAGCCATCCGCATCCAATCCCCATGTCTCGGCTCATTATGTCAGCATTGGGTTGTTGAGATCAGCCCGCACCTACAATGCAAGTATAAGACACGTGATTTGTTCTTTTGTTCTAAGACCTTGGGACCCATATCCACAAATTCTACACACCTCTGAGGGCGCATCGGGCTCTCGGCTTGGTCGTTGGAAAAGTGCATATATATCGTCCATGTCAGCTCTCTACGACATTGACCGAGAAAGTGTCCCCGAAATGGGTCCTTCACTCCCATCCCCTTTCCAACTGATCTCCACCACAATAGCCCTTGCATCTTTCTTCCGCTTTCTCAACAAAACTGAGCCAGTAATCTCAGTGCCTGTTCCGATGCCTTTACCTCGATCTTGTTGGCCAACAAGCAGAACTGCCTGGTGCCAGTGTGTTGGAGCGCCGAAAGGTCCAGTGGTGAAAGCCACCCCGTCCTGGCCAGTCTCTCCCCAAGCGGACGCATTAACGCAATCTGGCTTCCCACTTGAGCCTGGTGGAACGAAGAACGTGTCGAACCAGATCGCAAAGGCGTCCAGAGATTGGATATCCCGATCTAGCTTGATAGAAAATGGCGCAGTGAACTCCAATTCTTTCACAGTGATGTTCATAATATCGAGGGTGTAGAATGGCAGAGCAGAGCCACATATGGCTTTTGCTGGGACATCGAAGACGCCAATGTCGCGCTCGTTCAGCATTTCGATGGGAATCATAACGGACATATCGAAACCGTAGACGTCTTTCCAGAATGTGGCACCGTTACTAGAGGCAATGAACTCAGGGTCGGAGATAGGTGCTACGTGAAGGGTGCAGTGGCTCGGAAATATTAGGCCTCCGTCTTTGAGAAACAGGTCCCTCGCGGTGAGGACGGAATCCAGCATGCCTTCGTATAGTAGAGCGTACCCCATCCATTCGGAGATGATGATATCGACCGGCTTATTGTCGCCTATTATAGACCGGACGTTGAAGCCTTCTACTTTGCCTTGTATTACTGTGATCGTGTCTTGATATTCATTTGCTGCAACGATGTCTCGCGCTTTCGCGGCGATGTCTGAAAAGTCGACTGCAAAGACCTTCGCGGCTCCAGCTCGAGCGCAGAACAAGGACAAAATGCCTGTGCCACAACCCACATCGAGAATAGTTTTGCCTTTGAAAAGGGATGCGTGATGTTCAATGAAGTCTCGGTATGCGTTTGTTCTTACGGCATCTTGAATCATTTCCCGATGGATACCAGAACGTTTATATGAATCGAAATAGCCGGAATCTCCATCTCCGATTTTCAAGTGCTCAACTTCATGCTGGGGCATGTCTCCCTTACGAGCTTCGAAGGCTTCGTAGCTTGCAGCAGGCTTTTCCAGGTCAGGAAGCACATCACCAAGGCTGTACAGCAGAGCATCGCCTGGGTCGGTAGGTTGCAGTAACTTGTCATCAGCTAGAGTCTCCTTATTGACTGTAATCGACGTCGGGTCGGTGCCCTTTCGAGTTTCCAGCCGCAAGAAATTGATCAATTTGAAAATGGCAAGATCGTCACCGCCTAATTTGCGCTCAGCGTATGCTTCCTAGCGAAGCAAACATGCGACTGACCTGCCGTGACCTCCTTGATGACTTTGTAGATATCGAAGTCGTGTTCTTTGGAGCAATGATACACTAGCGTGGGCACCAGATCAAATTGTTGCGTGCAGAAAAGACATTCGAAATTTGTCACATCCGGCTCAGAAGCTTCCTCAACGATGCTGCCGACCGAGCTGGGCGGTGAAGACGAACCATCCGACATGATGAGTTCTAGCTGATATTAGTAATTGCCAGAAGAGGTCTTGATGCCACCAAGAGGCTTCTTGAAAGCAGCGAAGCGACAGAACGTGAGAATTCGCTTGTGGAAAAGGGAGAGTCAAAGGTCGGGCCGCGACAGGGTTGCGCGGTTTGGTGATTGGTTGACCCCGCCTACTACTGACAATCCAGCACCTCAGTCATCCCCTTAATAGTGATCCCTCATGCACCATATGCCTGTGGAAAATCGGACTCTTGTGCATCGATTCAATTCTAGCTCTCTTTTTAGCTATTTCTTTTGGTAGCTGCCACACCAATCTTGTTCCTATCGGCGCGGAAGCCACCTAGTAGCTCTCACTATGCTATCTATCACACTAGAAGTACAAACACAATGACTGCCTTCCTCTAGTCTCGTGCTTATTGCCTAATTTAATATTCCAAAGTCAAGACTATTAGTCACATCTAACCCAACTACAATAGCCTTTCTCCTTCTTCCGCTTCGCCGCTTTTGTTCACCTCAGCTCTTCCAAAGTTAGAAGACATAGATCTTGTGTTACATTCTACGCTTGGGCTGATGTCTCACAAGTATCTTTCATTGCATGTTCCGAGATTATTCCTTCAATCACTGAAGCGTCAGCAAACGCAGTCTGCATGACTCTTGTGCCCTCGCAACTGCCTCTTCAGCCCCAGGACCGGTGCGATTGCATTTATCTTGCCTCAAAAATTTTGTTGATTATGTAGTCTCTTATCAGCGGACTTTTTTTTTTTTTTAAACAGTTGTTCGTCAATTCCTTTCTCGTCAATATCCTGCTGTTGTGTTTGGTTCACTGAAAAGTATGATGGACATCACTTACACATGCACGTATACCAGTTGAAAACTCTCTGTATCCACTTTAAGAGATGTGCATATTGAACTAAAGCCTAACCTCAAGAATGATTCTCTCTAAGACGGACAAAACATCTAGGTAGAGCTGCCAATCGCTAACGCTATCAGATCCAGAACACATCAAGCTATGCCTGCTCCACCACCTACCAATATCTCCATCAGAAAAATCATTGAAGTATCCATCGTCCAGAAAGAGAGGATGTTGTTGTAACAAACAACTTGTAATCGGCGACACGGAATCGCACATCTATGATCAAGACCGTCGTGAACAAAATCCTCTCACATGTGGAGCTAGCAAGAGCTTACCATCCTAAAATCGTTTAGACTGGTTCACTAATAGACTCACTGTGAGTGGGGGAGGCGCTGCCATCATCCGTTCCAGTCATGATGGCGTCCTCATCCTCACCCTTAACTTCGTCCTCGGTGTACTCGGTCAACATGGTGTTCTCCCCCATGGTGGTCTCATTGCCGTCGGAATTTCGCCGCTTTTGAGGGTGCTCGTCCTCCTTTGAGACCTCATCCTCACCCGCACTTCGCTTGCGCTTCGCCGGTGCGGCATCCTGGACGGCATCTTGAATGGCACCTCGCTTATGCTTGACTGGGCCTTCCGTAGCGACTTTCGTTTGCGGTATCTGACGCAAGTGAGACTTTCCGCCTGGCAGCTTTCGAGGGAAGTCTGCCAAAGACAACGGGTTCTTTGGTTTCAGAACACTGTCCTCGATCTCCTCGCCGCGACGCTGCAAATCACTCAGGCGCTTAGCCTCCTCTTTCATCTCTTTGATTCCTTGCTTTGGCTTGCCATCCGGACCGAGAGGCCAAGGCACACCAATCTTGGGACCCGCCCGAGTCCTAGGCTCATACGTGTCACGGTCTGCCTGAGACTGAACGCCGCTCTCGGTGCGAGGGTCAGCTTCTGGGTTATACTTCAGACGAGCTTCATTGACCAAGCGAGTAACCTTAGCCAAGTTAATGTTATTGTACCAATCGATGAGACCTCGGGATTCGATCTCGTCATTGCAATGCTTTCGCAGTGCTATGAGCTCCTGGTCATGCCAGCACTTGCGAATGTCACGCTTGACGTAGTTCCTATCATTTCGAGCGCGAATTTGGCCAATCCACCGGTTGTAGTGGTGGACATGTTTGCGGTTGTTGATGTCGAAACCGCCCACATGCTTGTCATCTCCGAAGCTCTCCCACGACATGCCATACTTGTATTGCTGATCATATACGTTTGTTGGGTAGGTGAACTTTCGCATAATGAAGTGAGGCTTAGCGGTGAGGACTCCACGCTTCTTGGTATGGCGATGATAGACACCAGGCCATTCTGGGACACTAGGATCCTTAACCCAGAGCGACTCATCATTTTTGCTGACTGTTGGGATGATGTGCTCATTGCAAGGCAGGAAATAGGAACCATCTTCTTCTCCAGCCTCCATGTCCATCTCCGGGAGCAGATCGAGATGCTCAATGGTGCGGCCGTTGGCAAGGGTCATCTTAAACCGGACATTATAACGACCCGGGAGCTCATTGGATGGCTCAAAAGTCTCGTATTCTGAAGGGCTATGGCAGGAAGGATGCTCGGCGAGGTCTGTAGGACCAGCAACTCCAGGACTGGCAACTGGAAGACTGGCAACTGGAGGTCTGGCAACTGTAGCATTGACTAGGGCGTTCTGTGCGGGAGCTACACCCGGTGGAGTAGCAGCTACCTTAAACTGGGCTACCCAATCGTCCTTAACCAGGTTCCCATGCCTGCCATGAAGGCTAGACGGAATCTCGTCATCGCCACTGTCGCTATCACTCTCATTTTCGTCCTCTGTCACAACCTCTGTAACAGCCTCTGCAACAGCTTCCTGGGCTTCAGCTGGGGCATTGTCGTTAACGTGAGGGTGCTGAGACGAGCCATGAGCGGCATTCTGTTCTGGGTTGCTAACAGCTTCCTTGGCCTCACTTGGGGCTTTACTATTGGCACGAGGCTGCCGAGAGAAACCACGAGCAACACTCTGGCCTGTATTACCCTGGCGACGAATCGTGCCTCGCAGGCTCGCAGTCTGCGGAATATTGCGGACCTTTTTGAGTTCGCTTGCGGCAGGCGATGGGCTATCCAAGGCACAGGAGTCGGATGCTGGATCGTCCTCTCGAAAGTTCATACCGGTAAGGTGGCGTTCATACCGAGCCATGACATCTTTGATCTCCTTCAAGTTCACACCATCGTAACCATTCATGCGAAGTTTATCAAAGATCTGGTTTGCACTTAAT
This sequence comes from Lindgomyces ingoldianus, assembly GCF_010093535.1. NCBI lineage: Eukaryota > Fungi > Ascomycota > Dothideomycetes > Pleosporales > Lindgomycetaceae > Lindgomyces > Lindgomyces ingoldianus. The sequence continues at coordinate 1,045,878 of NW_022985185.1, forward strand.
CCAGAAACCAAGAAGTCTGCAACGTTGTTGCTAAGGACCCTAGCTTGACCTTTGCGCAAATTCTCGTTGTTCTCGCCGTTAATCGTAGCGCACAATTCGTTGTACAAGAGACGAATAACTCCCATATGTGGCGGCTTAGGCGCTTGAAGCTCGTTGCGGGTGACGTTGGGTCCGGCGACGGGTGTGACATTGAGTAGCACATAAGGATCGTTCTTGAGTGCCTTGACCACGTTCGCATCCACGGACCAGCCGAGGAGCTTGAAATGGTTCAAGAGGTCACCGACAACTGGATACTGAGCAAGACCCTTCAGCATGTCCTTTGGATCGACTTTCTTACAGCCTGGAGCAAGGTTCGCGGAGATGATATGTGCAAGACGGTATGCGATATGCTCCTCCAGCATCTGAGCAGTCACTGGGCACTTAGGTTCAGCGGCGCATATCCTAGGCTGACGGCGCCAACCGTCCCTGGAGCTGGACTCACCAGTCTCTTCACCGGCCGTGCTGCCGTTGTATTGCTCGCCGGCGGGAGTGTCCTGCTTCCGAGCTGGAGGCGGAGTTGGGGTTGCCGGAAGACTGGACTCTTCTTCGGTACCAGGCATGATCTCGTCTTTTTGACTTGCGTTAGAAGCATTATCGATTGGGATGACATTTTTGTCCTTTGCATTATCCTTGTTGGTGATAGTGTTTAGGACAGTGTCTACTTTACCATTAGACTCGTACTCCGACATGGACGGGATATTGATGAGCTTACCTTCGTCACAATTTTCATCGTTTTTTTTCTCAAGCTCGTGGATGGATACTACGTCTGGGATGGAAGCATGGTCGCCAGAACCACTAGCGACGGGACTAGCGTCAAAAGTGATAACTTCTTGCTCAGCGTCGGAAACAGTGTTCTCATCTGGAGTTGAGTTGACTGCCTTGAAGGTGGGCTCTTTAACTGGAGGGGTTAGGTGGTGGCGTGTAGCAGTAGCCTCTACTTGAAACGAAGCCATAGTGCTGGCCTCGAAATGTAGCGGCGGTGAATGATAATGAAATGGTACAATGAAAGACCTTCGCGCAGGCAGTGCCTTCAAAAGCGCAAGATAGTGGGTGTGCGTTTGGTACAAATGTATAAGCTGAGGGTTGTGTTGCAAAAGACACTGAGAGGAGAGTGCGTGGAGGAAGGAATATCAAGAATACGAGGGCAGAACTTTATAGGCGATAGCCTTAGAGACGGGCGTTGCTCGCAGGTGAAAGTGATGAAAGAGCTGGAGAGCGTCGCCAGGCCTTGCGGGGCGGTAAGGCCGCAAGTACTTTCCTTCACTCGATGTGATGGCACAAAGATGGCGAAAGTTGGCGGACGTGAACGACTCAAGACGGTTCTCGTTGTGTGAAGGAGCCAGGTATGAAAGGATACAAGAGGGTGATATACAGCTGCAAAGTTGCTAGTTCTTGTACTATTGATGGCCTAATTGGGGGTGGGATTTGAACGTGAAAGACAAAAAGAGGATGTAAGTGATCCACTGGGTTAAGAAAAGGTGTGAGAAGCGGATGGTGCTTTGTAAAGTGCGTCTTCTGTGTAATTCGGCTGGCTGTTTTCTGTGACGGTACAAAACAATGTATGGATTGTGGAAGAATGAAGAAGATTTTTTAAGGGCAAGTGTGTATTGAGAGAAAATTAGAAGTGAAGGCTGGTGTTGTGCCCGAATGGATTTGCGCCAAGAAAAATGGGAGGGTGGGTGGTGAGGTGGTGAAAGAGCGCTCTTAATCTGAGTGACTGACCTTAGGGAGCATTCTAGTAGCTCTCTGCTAGAGTAGTATAACGGGTTGTTGTTTTGTTCACTGACCTAACCTGACATACGCCTCCAGTGGCTTCGTACGACGTACACAATGTTGATATGGCAAAAATTCTCCTACAAAAAAAAGTGTCATTTAACCAACCCTGCCGCATTAAAGAAAATGGCAACATCTAGTTTGGTGTAGTTTCACCTCCCTGCGGTCGATGGGAGATGGGAGCTTTGACAGCTCCCCCACTCCTTCAATGTGATATCAAGCACAAGATCCTGTACTGATCGCAAGAATTTTATCTCGCACGCCCTCAGGGTTTCATTTCATTCTTATTCTGTTATATAACTAATATAGGTCCGTTACCTTCGTCAGTGGCCACCAGGCATAGCCTATTCTAAGAGCAATTTACTACTGGCATATTATTTTCTGTTCAATACATTCTATTACTATAAAACTCCTTGCTTTCTGCCTACACCTTTGTGCGTCGTTAGTAAGACCTCCTTCGTTTGGGTTCCTCGTTTCGTCTTCATTCTCCAGACTTGGACCTTTCAGCTAGAGGCCTCGCCCCTGGCATTGCCCTTGTTTTCGACCTACAGGGTGAAGAGTTAGTAAAGTCTCCCTCGGCTCAATTCTAGATCCTGGATTTTCTCCCCACCACGCTTACACCCTTCAGCTTATTTATTTTCTCCCGTATAGACTCGAATTATCTTTTTGCTTTAGCTCGAACGAAGCTTACTAGGAGCTCCACGAGACCATGCTTCTTTCATTGTGCACTGAGAGATTCTGTTGACGCTGCATACCCTCGTAGATGGAAAGCACTAATATAACCGAGCTTGCTGACACGTTGGAGGAATGCGAGTTTCAGTGCCTTGAGCTCTTTTGGATAGAAGTGCCGTATATTTGGTTTGCCCAATTGCTCTCTCATATTCGCTCGAGTCAAAATTACTCATCCATGAGTTCCCCGTATTCCCATTCTAGAAACTTATTGTATTCACTAGTGTCATTAGAGAACCAGCGAAACCTCAGCTTGAAAGGGTCCCACAGTCCATCCCTGTGAAGCGAGAAACCCCCAATTTCGGAACGCTGTTGGAGCTCTGTAGCTAGGATGATTTTGTTATCACGAAACCACTTGTGATATGTTTGCGCGGCACTCGAACTTTGCGGACTTGAAATTTCGTGCCGGCACCAGCAATGGAGCTGGGAAAGCGACATACACGATCGGCGACTGGCCTGAGTTGTGATTATCTCCTGGTTCGAAGCCGCTAGAAGAACAAGGTCATGCAAACTAGGCTCCTTGATGCGTGAATCCAGCAAATCGCGATTCAGCTCGGTCGAGACGCTTTGGTAGGGGCCGTAAGCAGCAAGGCGTTCCTGAAGCTCCGGTAAGACGGCAATATCTGTAGCAACGGAGCCACAAACGCCAAGCTCGAGAATAGAGGTGAACCGCTAAAAAAGCCAGTAGACAGTATATATCAGTAACTCAGGGTCATGAACGCTAGCTTATCACCTTCGTCAAATGTTTCCTTCGTGTGACTAGGCTAGCATTACACATTCCGGAACGGCCCAAGAACGTTATAGTCCAGCCTCAAATGCTCAACCATCGCATATGCGCTTTCAAACGCAAACACATCCACACCACCTAATTTGCCCAACCACTTCTCATTCGTCACATTGGCACACCTTTCCGCAACCAGGTCCAAATACACCTTGAAAACAGCCCAATAATTTCCTGGATTCGCCGCCAAAACCGTGTCCTGAATATGCATCGCGCCAAGTACCGGGTCTGTTGTAGCTGTCAATTCGATTGCGGCTGTGCATGCAGTGCGTAAATCATCCATATATTCCTGCTGAATGAGTACGTCCTGTCGATTTCCCGACCGTCCAAGATGGCCCCCAATGTAATGTTTCATTTTGGGGTAGTCTTTCAGGATCTGGGTGTGTGCGTTGATCCAGCCGGGAATGTTACTAGAAACTGCGAGCTGAGAGAATGGAGCCCAGCCTGGAAATACAACGTCCACAAGCATGAGGACATGAGCGGACGGGGCATAGATAAAAATATTTCCTCGGCAGTGATTTTCGCCTTTGTAAGAGAGGTGGACAGTTTGGTTCCCTGAATTTACAACGTAATCGTGCTCGAATGATTTTGTTGGAATTGGCCGACTTGGGTCTGCATATGTACGTAGAAGTTCGGTAGTATCTTCGTGTGCAATGACTTCGACACCGGGCTTCGCGACCAGTGCTGCCGTGCCGATGTGGTCAGCATGTGAATGGGAATACACGAAATGAGTAATCGGCTTATCGGTAATGTTGCCAATGGCGAAGAAGATATTTTTGCCGATCGTTGGAGGTAAGTCTACTAAAATGACACCTTTTGTAGACGCGACGAAGAGACATTGGTATGAGCCATCAGTAACCATATACACGCCCCCACCATAAGATTCAACTACATATCCCTCGGGGCCGATTGCGAGGCCCTTGGAAGTCTCTGGCAAGGGAAGGAAAACGTCATTTATCTCACCCCGAATAGAGCATTGAGCAGCGAGAGAAGAGAAAAGGAGGACTGAAAAGAAGAGAGAAAATAAGGTCTTCATTAAGATTATGCGGAGTCGGTTTGGATAAATATATAACAAGGTTGCCAGGTGATGTGACTCGGATGTCATTCATAATCCCACCTTGTTTCTACCTTATATATAATGATTTAATAGCGCCTTGGTAGAAATAGCAGCATGGCAGCACGACCACTGACAAATGGTTTATAAGCTAGTTTTCAGAAGCGAGATCAGCTCCCGCTTGGTGGACTACGGGCGCAATGAGTGGTGGAATTGGCGAATACGTGTTCGAACTCTCTTAGCGAAGACGAGTGGCTTCCTGTTCAGGTTACAGCTGACGCCAGCTTCGCTAATAACGTGTTTTATCAGTAAGCTGCGCACATCAGTAAGCTGCGCACCCCACTAAACCACGCGAAACCGCGTCCACACCTTTAACTATAGCTTAACAACTATAAGCTTAATCTCTAGCAAAAGAAGGCAGGCTTTAGCTTGCTCTTGTCTTAATTAAGTCTAACTCTTATCTATTAATTTGTGCAGCTACTGCAGCCTATAACATACTAGAATCTACCCTCTAAACGCGCCTTAGTAGTATTCTTCTAAAACGTAAGATAATCTTAGTTTACTGTAAGCTATTACCTATTAAAAAGCAGTTACTTATTTCCTAGATCCTAGACCTTAACTAACGCAGCTTTCTACTCTATATTATTAATGTGTGTTAAATAGCAAACGTTCTGCTTTAAGCATGTAGCTAAGATCCTCTACTACTGCCTGTAGGCAAGTGCTAGGTATTGCGCTTTATTAATAGCTAGGTAGAGCTTTAGATAAAGTAGAATAGAAAAATATACTTCTAGCGCGCTCTTTATTAGAATCTAGTTAAGTTTAAAGCCTAGTTTAAGCTAGTAAAGGACACATGTTAGACATATAAAATACTAGATAAAAATACTTATAATTTTAATAAAATAAGATGTCGCGTACAGCTATCCGTCTATATATATCCTTCTACTGTGCTAGCTAGGAGGTTAACTATTTAGCAAACGCAACAGTTATAAGCCTAGTTTGCAGCGTAGTGTAGATAGTTAGCGCTTAAAAATTTACACACCCCTATTCTACTAATAAAATTACATTATCCCTAAGCACAGTGTGTTTAATTCCTACGCTTAGCAAAGAGCATTTAGGCTGTGCGTCTATTACAGAGGCTACCTTACTAGATCTGTCTCTAAGTTCTGTTGCTTAGGCTAGAGGGTGTGTTAAGGTTGTTTCACTATGTTTTACCTCTCTTGTTCCACAGTTTAAGCTGGGGGGTGTGTCGCGTACAGCTATCCGTCTATATATATCCTTCTGCTGTGCTAGCTAGAAGGTTAACCTTTTAGCAAACGCAACATAAGATTTATAATAGAAGTTACTATTATATTTAAAGTTATTAACGTACTTCACAGGCAAGTTGCTTACACACCTAAGTTGCTTACTTTTGCTAAGACCCTACTAAACTACCCTTCTTACACTAATGCATTCCCTATAACACTACTTAAACATGCTAAAAGAACATTAGATATAGCTTACACTCTAAGCTTTTAAACAAAATATAAAACTCTTAAAAAAACATGCTACAGCTATGTACAAAGTTTTATAAAAAATAATAAATAACTATAGCGCTAGATAACATTTACAAGCTAATTTTACAGCTAAATTATAAAGGCTAAGTAATAAAAAAAAGTAGGTAATTATTAAGACTATACTTAAGCTATATATATAAAAAATTTCCTCTTAGATAGCATTTATAGCTAATATAGCTAATTTTTTACACGCTAAGCATAATCTAGGCTATGTTTACATAAACTAGCCTAGTATGTTTATAAAGTGTTATTTAAAGCTTAAAGTAAAGTTTTAAGTGTAAGTATAGTTAAAAAATATTTAGCTAATTATAAAGCCTATTTTACTAAAGTTATATGTGTTATTATCTTAAATACTATACTTAGCTTTAATATTCTTTATAAGGCTAAACCTGCTTTAAATTACTTTAGAACTTTTATAAAAAGCTTTTTTATAGTTATACTTACACTTAAATATTACTTTAAGCTTTAAATAACACTTTATAAACATACTAGGCTAGTTTATATAAACATAGCCTAAATTATGCTTAGCGTGTAAAGAATTAGCTATATTAGCTATAAATGCTATTTAAAAGGAAATTCCTTATGTATATAGCTTAAGTATAGTCTTAATAATTACTTACTTATTTTTATTACTTAGCTTTTATAATTTAGCTGTAGAATTAGCTTATAAATGTTATCTAGTGCTATAGTTATTTATTATTTTTTATAAAACTTTATATATAGCTATAGCATATTTTTTTTAAGAGTTTTATGTTTTATTTAAAAGCTTAAAGTGTAAGCTATATCTAACATTCTTTTAGCACATCTAAGTAGTGTTATAGAGAATGTATTAGTGTAAGAAAAGTAGTTTAGTAGGGTCTTAGCAAAAGTAAGCAACTTAGGTGTGTAAGTAACTTGCCTATGAAGTACGTTACTAGTTTTAAAACTATTAGTTAAGTAGTTACTATATAGCCTAGTAATTATAACTAAGTTACTATAATTAAGTGTATTAACACATATAGCTAGTTACTTTTACTACTTATTATCTTACATAGAAAGCTCTACTAAGCTAGCTAGGATTATAATATCTCTAGTAACTAGACGCTTATAGTAAGTAATAATAGCTAAATAACTAACTACTTTAGCCTAGCCTAGCTTAAGCACTTTAATAATTAAATAAAGACATGTACAGCAGAAGACTATTACCTGCTTATAGTAGATAGCTATAGCAACTATGTGTTACAGCCAACGAACAGACCGTAATCAACTAATCAGCTATACCTCATAGCTTAAACGACGCCGGATGGACGGCGCTTAACCCTGTCCTAGACAGGTCACATAACAAGACAGATAAAGAATAGCTCTACCTCTTAGATAAGTGTATTAAGGAATGCATTATTTAATAAAGAAAGTACACTTGCTTACTATGCGCGCAGTGCGCAGTAAGCGCAGCCACGCGCACAGTGCACACAGCATGCACTACATGCAAAACCCTATGTATATAGTTTGAATTATAACTATAGTTAGAAAGCTATAATTACTGTTTAGTCTTTACATACTTAATAAACTAAAAGGTGTTAATACCTTTATAAAAAAAAACACTACCTTATATATCTTATATTATATATACTTTTATTTTATTTTTTATAGATTAGTTTACTAGCTTTTTATATAGCTGCTAGGTTAAACTACAACTTGCCTTTCTTATCTTTACTCTACCTATACTCTGCTAAATAGACTGTACACCTAATTTAGCTAAGTTCTTACCCCTACTCTACAACATACTATAGGCTGTAGTGCTTCTAAAAAGACTATTTTATTAGAGTAAGAATTATAACAGTAATTACTAACTTTTATAAAGTATAGCTACTTTAACCTTAGATATTAGCATAATAAGCGCTTTAGCTGCTAGCACTAGCTAGACCTCTATAGCTACTAAGAAAGCGTAAAATTAGTAAATATTATATTTTTATAATAAGCTAGAACAACTTAGGCAACACTTTTAGTAACAAGTATAATAAGGACTGTCTAGTGCTTAATAACTACACGCCCTCTAGCTAGAAGTAGCTAGTCTTTAAAACATAGCATATAAAAAAACTAGCATTAAATTAAAAAGAACTTTATGTTTTACTTTCTCTAAGGCATTTACTAGAGTAGCTAAAGACCTAAAACTATTTTTTACTAAGTGCTACTTTTATATGTAATATAATAAAGGTGCTTTTAAAATAGACAAAGAAATAATCTTATAAATAAGCCTACACCTAAAAAGATTACCTACTATATAGTTTTAACCCTACACAAATAATTAGATAAACTATTAAGTAAATAAAAAACTCTTACTATTAGAAATATAAAAGATCTTTAAAAATATTACTTTTTTTAAATTAGCCCTAACTGTAATCTATAATCTAGTTAATTAAAAAAATAAGTAGTTAATAAAATAGACTTTTTATAACAAAAAAAAGCACTGTCTAATACTATATAGCCTACTTTAGAAAATAACTAGCTATCTGCAGATAGACTAACTAAAAAGCAATAAAACACATGTTCTATAATAAGCTTTTAAAAATAATTAAAAATAAATTTACTTACACTAAAAAGCCTAAGAGCTTTAAAGAATACTTTAATAAAGCACTTACTTATAATAAAAGACATGCTAAACATTAGAAAGAAAAAAAAGTAAGTGTTATAACTTTAAAACCTAAATAGTTTTAGAAGAAAAAGAAGACTCTAAGGTTTAATAGTAAACCTATAAATCTTAGCTACACTAAACATATGCATAGCTTTCTTAAAAAAAAAGCAGTTCTTTTAAAAGCATAAAGCTACCTTTAAACAAAGAATAATAAAAATAGCTTAAAAAAAAGCATGCTTTAACTATAAAAAAGTAAGCTATTTCTAGCAAAACTGCCTAGACTTTATAAAGTAGAAAAATAAAAATAGTAAGTTAGCTATAAAAGCTATATACACTAATAAAGGTCTAATAATAGAGAAACTTTATAACAGGCTAGATAAATAACTCTACTAGAGATGTAAAGCTAACTATAAATCCTCTAACTATTTAGTAAACTACTAGAAAGTAGAAGTCTAAAAAAAATAGTATCTCTAGGGCTATTAAACAAGCTGTAATTCTAAAAGAATAGTAAAATTAAACATAAGTAGTTAACTATGTTAAAAACATAAAAAAAGGCAAAGAATAATACCTTCTTTAATAAAACAAAATAGGCATCTTACTAAAAAAACTTAAAAAATAATTTAAATATAAAAACTACTAGAAATATAAAAAACTTTATAGTTATAACTTCTATAAAACAGAACTTTATAAGGTAACTCTAGATAATAACTATAACACTTATAAAGTTATAAGAAAAATTACTATAGTCTATTATAACATACTACATAAAGAAAAATAATAAAAGTTTTTTAAAAAAATATTAGTAAAAAAAAAAAGCTTTAATTAGCTTTTAACACTTTTTTAAACTCTAGCTCTATTAAATAAATAGGTAGACACACTACCTCTAGCACTAGTAGTAACTAGAAAGGAGCTAGAGAAATAATAAATCTATAGATATTATATCTTATGTAAAAGTAAGCAACACAACAACTTCTAATGCAGGTATAAAAGTTACTTTTTACAGATAATTTAAATAAAAAAATATCTATGTTAGGCCTAAGTACAGCTTATACTAATCTGTATAAATTTAAAGTAATGCCTATATACATAGTACTTATACATAAATAAATACTGCGTCTAACATTAGCTAACTAAACACTGCGCTAGGTAGTAGCTAATTAGCATATAAAAGAGTAAAAGGTTTATAGACACTCTAATAAAACTAGCTATAACTTATAAAATGCTAAACTGCTAGCATTACAGTACAGGTCTAGCCTATAAAAGGAAACTTTAGACTAAATGTAAAAACACTTTTAACTGCGCCTTCTACTACTTTTAATAGAAAGCTAATTAATAAAATAATTAACTTCTTTACTATTACTAAGTAAAAAGCATTAACTGCCTAGTAAAAAAATGCATAATAAAAAAACATTAAGAATTTAAAGTTAACTGTCTGTACGCAGCAGCAGCGTCACGATCTAGATACAAGCGATCGCGCACGAGCAGGACCACGTATCTATGTCACATGATGCTTGTGCGCGAACCTCTGTGCGCAAACATCTAGATATCCCCCTTTTTCTTTATACAAAGAAAAGACAAGAGTAATAGAACTAAAAACATGTTACCTTTACTTTACTTACTTTATACGCTGTGCACACTATGTGATGACAAGCACTGTCTCTACTACCGTATGGAGCTGGGGAAGCAAGGCAGAGTAGGTCGGCTCTATTTCAGCTACACTAAGATAGGGAGGAGAAAGGGAGCTTTAAGGGCAGCTCTGCAGAAGAAGTGCTCACAGCGCTAAGGCGCTAGCAAGGACGCTAGTGCTAAGTAAACTAATAGCGTTGCGCTAGTTGCACCCCCTATATCCTAATTAGCTGCACAGGCAGCTTGTTATGTGACGCGTGACAGAGCTCTCTGTGTAGGACTGTTACATCACCCTCTTCTAAGGCAGTCTTATCTCTAAGACTAGGTAGTTTAGCACCTCTACATTAGTTTTTAAACTAGTTAAGACTCTAGTATAAGTTAATTATTAACCTTTATAAGTTTTATATTCTTGCCTTTTTTATACGCTTATAACTAGGTGTCTAGTCGCGCTAGTAGACTAGGCTTAGTAGAATATGCTTAGTAGAAGTCCTTTACCTTATGCAGAGCTCTAAGGAATCTGTTAGCATTATACTAGGTAGGTTTAGGATTATAGCCTACCTATAAGGCTTAGTATTAGAGACGCCTGCAGTAGACGTAACTATCTAGGATGTTCTAAACCTGCTACTTAGGGTAACTGTTAACCTTAATTAGCTTCTTTAAAGGCTTAACCTAACCTAGCAGCGTTGTAGGTGCTGCCTGCTGTAAGCAGTCTACGTGGAAGACGTTGTGCATTCTTATGTATAGGGGGAGCTTAAGCTAGTACAAATAACCTCTTATACCTATAATTAAATAGAGCCTGTACATCTACTAGTTAAGCTTCTAGCTAGGGCGCCTTATAGTAAAGCCCTTAAAAGTTACATATACCTTGTTGCCTACTATAAAGTTAGGCTTATGCTACTTTTTATTTACCTAAGCTGCTTACTACTTTTAAGCTTAAGTAATGCCCTTCTTTATAATTTTAATTACTTATTATATAGTGTGTCACGGTATCCTCCCTAGATCCTAGACATAACTGTATTGGACGCGTACTAGAGTATTATTAGTGCACGTCTGACACAAACACAACACAACATAGACATAAACTTAAGCATAAACTGCCTTAACACTAACTAAACTTAGAACAGGCTTAATTTATACCTAAAGCGCTTAGACTTCTAAGCTAAGTATTTAATTATTAATTTTTTTCTAAACCTTTTTATTTCTTACATAATGTCTTATACTTACTATAATACCTTATGTAGTAATTAAACTAGACCTTTATAAAGCTTTATAACCTTACTTATGCATAATTATAACATTACATTATGTTAAAACTTTAGCTAAAAATAGCCTTTAAATTTAATTTAATAAGCTTAGTACTTATATAACTCTAAGCTATTAAAGCAAGCTAAAAAGCCTTTTAAAAAGCACTTACTTTATAAAAAAGCTACTACATTGTAAGCTTTAAAGCTTTTTAAAAAGACTTTAAAAAATAGCTTTATATTATTAAGTAGTCTATTTCTGCTTTAACTTTTATTATAGTAGTAAAAACTAAGAACTTACTAGCCTTAAAGCTTACCTAGAAGTTTAGAGATAGCTTAACTCTTTTCTGCCTAACACTGCCTACAACTTATAACTTTTTTAACTTAGTAATAAAATCTAACTAACTCCCTAATCTCCTACTGTTTAATAGAAAATAGAAAGACCTACTTTTCTTCTTACATAAGCTTTAATATAAACTTAAAGAAAACATAGACTAATTTCTCTCTAAACATTTTTAGTTACTATATGCTTACTTTTAACTTAACTATAACATAACAGCCTTAATTAACTTACTAATAAATAAAAATATTATTAACTTAAATTAATTTATAGCATTTTTATAAGTAACTTATAAAGACTTAAATAAAAAGTTAACAGCCTTAAGTTACCTAAACACTTTATAATAAAGAAAAAAAAGCTTTACTTTACACTTTACTAAGTTCTACTAACTTACATTTAATATAGGCCTAAATAAGATAAGTCTAATTATAGCCTTATATAACTCCCTCTTAACTAAACTGCAACGCGCTATAATAAAAGAACCTCTTTTAAATAACCTTAATATATATGTAAACCTAATTACTACTTATAATAATAACATAAGGTTCCTTCTTATATAAGCCCTAATACACCCCTAAACTAGCGCAGTTATAAATAAAGACTTTAACATAATAAAAATTAATTTAAATTATGCTTTAGTTAGTTCTAAAAAGTGTAAAAATTATAAAAAAAAAGTTAATACTTTAAGTGTAGTAAGCATAGTTATATTTTTTAAAACTACTTTATTCTTTTTTTTTAAGTCTATGTAAGTAGTGCTGCTAGCACTTATTAAAGATTCTTACTATTTTAATTTTAATTTTATAAGAGCTTTAACTTGTATTTAAGCTTTAATCCCTCTTACTACTCTTAACATAGCTGCAGCTATAGCAGTAAAAGCCTGTAAAAAGGCTTGTCCTAGGGCTAAGTTACCTCCTAGGACTAATTTAACACTAGATCTTTGCTAACTTATAGGCTAAGTCCCCTACTAATAACTAGAAGTACTAAGTTAATATTTCTATATATTTATAATAAGAAACTATATTAGCTCTAATATAAGCTTTTATTAACTTAGAAGTAAATAGTATAAGTTATATTAATAAAGAACTAGCGCGTAAACTAAATTTTTAATTAACACTACTTACTTAAATAATTTACTTAACTAAATTTAATAGAAAATAACTTAAAAAAGGTTCTATTTTTTATACTATAACTATTATAATTACCTACTAACACTATAAAAAGTAGATTAAGCTCTATGTAATAAACATAAGATATTATAACCTAATCCTAGAATAACTATAGCTGTATTAGCATAAAGTTGCCTTTAATTACTAAGAGTAAGTTCTAAACTTTAACTCTTCTTAATGCTAAGATATATGCTTATGCTTACACCTAAATAACACTTAAATAGCACTTAATATAAAAGGTCTTTAGACCTACTTTTTAATAACTTAGAAAAGAACTACTTAAGTAAAGCTAATAAGCTAGGCCTTTTACTAAAATAGGCTATGTAAAATAATTTAATAACTACTTAAACTTAAAAAAAAAAAGCTTTTAAGAAACTTTTACTTACCTAATTTAGACATAAACTAGGACTTAAATAGTAGATAGACATTTGCTATATAGAACCTGCCCTATTTATAACTCTAGCTTAATAACTAGATTATAAAATCTACGCAGTTATAATTTCTAATATAGACTAAGCTTTAGCTTCTTAAAAACACACTAACTTAAAAATAATAGTTCTTTAAAACTACTATAACTTATTATATATTTTTTTTAAGACAAGTCTAATAAGCTTTTAATATAACATCTATATAATTACTAAATAACTTTTAAGCCTAGTAAACAACCTAGTTATAGGCTACTATATAGGATGTTACTAAATAAATTAAAAGTGCTTTAAAAATACTTTAATAAAAACCTAAAAAAAAGGTTTATTTAAGCTAGCTTCTTACTAGTAGTGTTACTTATACTATTTATAAAGAAACTTAAAAGTAGGCTTTAATTCTATATTAACTACTAAAGACTAAACACTATTACTATTAAAAACTAATACTTAATTTCTTTTTTATAAAAAACCTTAAGCTAACTAAGTAAAGTAAAGTATTTTATAAAGTTAGATATTATTACTGCCTTTAATAAGCTAAAAATAGTAAAGGGTAATAAGTAGCTAACAGTGTTTTAGACCTAATATAGACTATTTAAGTACTTAGTAATGCCCTTTAGCTTAGCTAACGCGCCTAGTACTTTTTAACATTTTGTAAATAACTTACTTTAACCTTACCTAGACATGTTCTATACTGTGTATATTAATAATATTCTAATCTATAGTAATAGCCTTTTAGAGCATAAATAGCATGTACGCTTAGTGCTAAAAGCTATAAAAGAAGCAGGTCTGTAACTTAATATAGATAAATGCAAGTTTTACTAATTAAAAGTTATATATTTAGAATATGTAATCTTTATAGATAGCATCTAAATAGACCTTATTAAAGTTTAGACTATGCTAGATTAGTAATACCTAAAGAATATAAAGAATATTTAAGCTTTTATAAAATTTACTAACTTTTACTAATAATTTATTAATAACTTTTTATAGCTAGTAAGCCCTATAATTACACTTACTAAAAAAAGGGTTTAATTTAACTTTAACTTAAATTACTAATAGTCTTTTAACTAGCTAAAAAAAGCCTTTACTAAAGCTTTAATACTCTACTACTTTAACTTTAAACTACTAATACTTGTAGAAGCTAATGCTTTAGACTATGTAGTAGCAGGAGTTTTCTTCTAGACTAAGCTAGATAGGACTATTAGGCCTATTATATACTTTTTAAAAAGAATAAGTCCTGTAAAAAGTAATTATAAAATCTATAATAAAGAATTACTTGCTATAGTACACTACTTTAAATAATAGCAACCTAAACTAGAAGGTGCAGCGCATCTAATACAGGTCCTATTTAACTATATAAACTTATAGTACTTTGCAACTATAAAATAACTTAGCTACTAATAAGCTTATTAGTTTAAATACTTATTTTATTTTAATTTTAAAATTACTTATTATCTTAGTTAAAACAAAGAGAAACTAGATACCTTTATAAAGTAATCCTAAAACATCTCTACTTAAGAAAAAGTGTAAAAGGCTTAACACTAAACTTTACTTTAACTTAAGCTATTTTTAGACCTTAACTTAAATAAAATAAATTAGATAATTAATTAAATTATTACTAATAAGTATTTAAATAATAAATTTATCTAAAAAACTTTAAACTTACTCTAAAACAGCACTAGTTAGTTAAAGAAGGTAATACTAGCTAACTATAAAAACTAAAATAGTAAGCTATATTACTATAACTAACTTATAATTCTTAATTCTAATAAACTAAGAATTAAACTACTTTAAATTATACATAACTTACTTATTAGAGAACACCTAGGTAGAGGAAAGACTCTTAACCTACTACAGAGAGAGTACTACTAGCCCCACATGTTCTATACTGTACACTAATACATATTATGTTGCTATACTTACTGTAAAGTAAAGGCCTTTTAAAAAAAGTATAATAGCCTACTTAAACTACTTCTAATCCCTAAATAAGCTTAGAAAGACATATTAATTAATTTTATTATAAACTTACTCTTATCTAAAGGGTATATAAATATTATAGTAGTTATTAATTACTTAACTAAGTATTAACACTTAATACTATGTTTTTCTATAACTGCCCTTAATATAGCCTAGTTATTCTACTAATATATATAAGTTTACTATAGCCTGCCTAACATAATTATATTAGATAGAGGTACACAGTTTGTCTTAGCCTTTTAGGATAAACTCTATAAATAGCTCTAAATTATCTTTTATCTATCTACAGCTTTTTACTTAAAGACTAATAGCTAGACTAAAAACACAAACACTGTAATAAAATAAGTCCTATAAGTGTACATAAACTACTAGTAGGATAACTAGGTAAAATAGTTAGCTATAGCATAGTTTAAAGCTAATAATATAATATTTAAATTAACATAAGTATCTTTATTTTTAGTAAACTATAAATACTACTTATAAATAGAATTTAAACTACTTTTAAATACCCTCTAACTAACTTATTAATTTATATAAGTAATAGATGTAAATAGACTTATTAATAAAATCTAAAATATATTTTAATATATTTATAAAAAGCTTATATAGGCTTAAGCTTTTTAATAAAAGTACATAAACTAATTTTAAACCTTTGCCCCTGCGTATGCAGCTAGCAAGAAGGTCTAGCTAGACACTAGAAATATCTAAATAAACTAATAATTAAAGAAACTTAATTAAAAGAACCTTAGCCCCTTTATAGTAGCCTATATAGTTTTATTGCACACTTACTAATTAATTCTACCTAACAGCATAAAGATACACCCTGTGTTCTATGTATTATTGCTGCGCTAAGTAGCCTTTAAATCTAACTATCTACCTAGACAGCTAAACTTACTACTTAAACTTATTATTATAAACAATAAACTAGAATACATTATAAAAGATGTTAAATAGATCTAGTTTAATAAAAAAAAATATATCTATAAATACTTTATAAAATAGACTAGATACAACAAACTGTTATAAGAACCTATAAAAGCCCTATAAAAGAACTCTATAGTAACTTAATTTTATACCTAATACTTATCTAAACTAAACCTATACCCTAATAAAAATAACCTAATGCTAGAACTACTAATGTAAAGGATTCCCTTCCTAATAAGGGGGGGGGTACTGTTATAGTATTCTCCCTAGATCCTAGACATAACTATATTAGACATGTACTAGAGTATTATTAGTGCATGTCTAATATAAATATAACATAACATAGACATAAACTTAAGCATAAACTGCTTTAACACTAACTAAACCTAAAATAAGCTTAATTTATACTTAAAGCGCTTAGACTTTTAAGCTAAGTATTTAATTACTAATTTTTTTCTAAACCTTTCTATTCCTCACACAACGTCTTGTACCTACTATAATACCTCACGTAGTAATTAAACTAGACCTCTGTGAAGCTCTATAACCTTACTTGTGCACAATCGTGACATAGTGTTATAGTAGAGCTTAGCATAGCTTTAAGCCTTCTTACATAAAATCTACTCTAGCGCAGTTAGTAAGCGTCTTGTACGTGTCTTCTAGTTCTAGTAGTGTGTTAAATAATAGCTAAACTTAATTTTAAATAGTAATAACTCTGTTATTTTATGCAGTAAAGATGCTTAAGCCTAGTCTATGCAGGGCAGCAGGTCTAACTAGTTGTCCTAGAAGTAATTAATAAATAGACGCAGTTACTAGTTAATATACTAATTTAGCACCTCTATGTTACTGTTAGTCTAGGGATAGTAGGGCGTAGAGAGCTTTTATTTAACGCTAGTAAGGCAGTAAAGCTTGTCTATAAATGCAGAGGTAAACTATAGTCTATAGTTAAAGATAATTAATTAAAAAGGTCTATAGACACACTAGATATAGTAATAGTATAGGTCTGCAGCCTCTATAGCAGTAATAGTCTTGTAGCATAGTAGTAAGAAGCAGCGCTTGCTTAGACAGTCTACTATAATAAATATGTTATTATAGCTAGCTTAATTAAGTAGAAATAACTTAAAATTTATAAAGATGTTTTACTATGCTTACTTAAGTATTAGTAGTAGCTTAAAAAGCCTTAAGGTCTTATCTTAAAGAATATAGCTCTACTAATAAGCCTTATAGGCACTAATGTAAGTCTTAATGTTCTAGCTTATGCTTAGCTAGTAGTACTACTTACACAGCAGCTTAGTTATTTTTCTAGTTTTAGAATGTGTAGTAAGTTGTGTTGCGTAAACAGCGCAGATAAGGTAGGTTCTTAGAAACTAGATAGCTAGAACTATAAGCTTTCTTTTCTTTAGTAGTAGGCCCTTAGTGTTAAGCTTTTATTATAAGCTAAAATTTTACACTTTATTATAGTAGTATTATAAGCTTTTATAATTCTAATTAGCATCTAGAATCTAATTAATAAGCTTATATAGTTAATTTATTAGTAGCAGCTTTATAAGCTTTTTATTTAGCAAAAAAGTGCTTTACAGAGCAGCACATAATTAAGTAATAAAACTAACACTAATCTACTTCTAGCTTAAGAAAAAGTGTGTATAAGTAGCTTTATTTTTTTTTTTTATATTTTAAGCTCTTTTTACTTTCTTAACAGCGCGTCTGTGTCACGATTGTGCACGAGTAAGGTTATAGAGCTTCACGGAGGTCTAGTTCAATTACTACGTGAGGTATTATGGTAGGTATAAGACGTTGTGTGAGGAACAGGAAGATTTAAAAAGAAATTAGTAATTAAATACTTAGCTTAAAAGTCTAAGCACTTTAGGTATAAATTAAGCCTATTCTAGGTTTAGTTAGTGTTAAGGCAGTTTATACTTAAGTTTATGTCTATGTTATGTTATATTTATGTTAGACGTGCACTAATAATACTCTAGTACACGTCTAATACAGTTATGTCTAGGATCTAGGGAGGATACTGTAACAGTACCCCCCCTCTTATTAGGAAGGGAATCCTTTACATTAGTAGTTCTAGCATTAGGTTGTCTTTGTTAGGGTACAGGTTTAGTTTAAATAGGTATTAAGTGTAGAATTAGGTTACTGCAGAGTTCTCTTATAAAGCTTCTGCAGGTTCCTATAATAGTTTGTTATATCTAGTTTATTTTATAAAGTATTTATAAATATGTTTCTTTTTATTAAACTAAATCTATTTAACATTTTCTATAACATATTCTAGTTTATTATTTATAATAATAGGTTTAGGTAGCAGGTTTAGCTGTCTAAGTAGATAGTTAGATTTAGAAGCTGCTTAGCGCAGCAACAATACATAGAACACAGGGTGTATCTTTATACTGTTAGGTAGGATTAATTAGTAAGTGTGTAATAAAACTATATAAGCTACTGTAAAGGGGCTAAGGTTCTTCTAATTAAGTTTCTTTAATTATTAGTTTATTTAGATATTTCTAGTGTCTAGCTAGACCTTCTTGCTAGCTGCATACATAAGGGCAGAGGTTTAGAATTAGTTTATGTACTCTTATTAAAAAGCTTAAGCCTATGTAAGCTCTTTATAAACATATTTAGATATGTTTTAGATTTTATTAATAAGTCTATTTACATCTATTACTTATATAAATTAATAAGTTAGTTAGGGAGTATTTATAAGTAGTTTAAATCTTATTTAAGAGTAGTATCTATAGTTTACTAAGAACAGAGATACTTATGTTAATTTAGATGTTATGTTATTAGCTTTAAACTATGCTATAGCTAACTATTTTACCTAGTTATCCTACTAGTAGTTTATGTACACTTATAGAACTTATTCTATTACAGCGTTTATGTTCTTAGTCTAGCTGTTAGTCTCTAGGTAAAAAGCTGTAGATAGATAAGGGACAATTTAGAGCTGTTTATAGAGTTTATTCTAAAAAGCTAAGACAAACTACGTACCTCTGTCTAATATAATTATGTTAGGCAGGCTATAGTAAACTTATACATATTAGTAAAATAACTAGGCTATATTAGGGGCAGTTATAGAGGAACATAGTATTAAGTGTTAATACTTAGTTAAGTAATTAACAACTACTATAATATTTATATACCCTTTAGATAGAAGTAGGTCTATAATAAAATTAATTAATATGTCTTTCTAAGCTTATTTAGAGATTAGAAGTAGTTTAAGTAGGCTATTATACCTTTTTTAAAAGGCCTTTACTTTACAGTAAGTATAGCAACATAATACGTATTAGCGTACAGTATAGAACATGCGGGGCTAGTAGTACTCTCTCTGTAGTAGGTTAAGAGTCTTTCCTCTGCCTAGGTGTCCTCTAACAGGCGAGTTATGTATAATTTAGAGTAGTTTAATTCTTAGTTTGTTAGAATTAGAGATTATAAGTTAGTTACAGTAATACAGCTTACTATTTTAGTTTTTATAGTTAGCTAGTGTTACCTTTTTTAACTAACTAGCGCTGTTTTAAAGCAGGTCTAAGGTTTTTTAGATAAATTTATTATTTAAATACTTATTAGTAATAATCTAATTAATTATCTAATCTATTTTATTTAGGTTAAGGTCTAAAAATAGCTTAAGTTAGAGTAGAGTTTAGTGTTAAGCCTTTTACACTTCTTTTTAAGCAGGGATGTTTTAGAATTACCTTATAAAGGCATCTAGTTTCCCTCTGTCTTAACTAAAATAATAAATAATTTTAAAATTAAAATAAAATAAGTATTTAGACTAACAGGCTTAATAGTAGCTAAGTTATTTTATAGTTACAAAGTACTACAAGTTCTTATAGTTAGATAGGACCTGTATTAGATGCGCTGCACCTTCTAGTTTAGGTTGCTATTGTTTAAAGCAGTGTACTATAGCAAGTAATTTCTTATTATAGATTTTATAATTACCTTCTACAGGACTTATTCTTTTTAAGAAGTATGTAATAGGCCTAATAGTCCTATCTAGCTTAGTCTAGAAGAGAACTCCTACTACTACATAGTCTAAGGCATTAGCTTTTACAAGTATTAGTAGTTTAAAGTTAAAGTAGTAGAGTATTAAAGCTTTAATAAAGGCTTTCTTTAGCTAGTTAAAGGACTATTAGTAATTTAAGTTAAAGTTAAATTAAACCTTTTTCTTAGTAAGTGTAATTATAAGGCTTACTAGCTGTAAAAAGTTATTAATAAATTATTAGTAAAAGTTAGTAAATCTTATAAAAGCTTAAACATTTTTTATGTTCTTTAGGTATTACTAATCTAGCACAGTCTAAACCTTAATAGGGTCTATTTAGATGCTATCTATAGAGATTACATATCCTAAATACGTAACCTTTAATTAGTAGAACTTGCATTTGTCTATGTTAAGTTACAGACCTACTTCTTCTATAGCCTTTAGCACTAGGCGTACATGCTGTTTGTGCTCTAAAAGGCTATTACTGTAGATTAGAATATTGTTAATATACACAGTACAGAACACGTCTAGGTAGGGTTAGAGTAAGTTGTTTACAAAATGCTAAAAAGTACTAGGCGTGTTAGCTAAGCTAAAGGGCATTACTAGGTACTTAAATAGTCTATATTAGGTCTAAAACGCTGTTAGCTACTTATTACCCTTTACTATTTTTAGCTTGTTAAAGGCAGTAATAATATCTAACTTTATAAAATACTTTGCTTTACTTAGTTAGCTTAGAGTTTTTTGTAAAAAGAGAATTAAGTATTAGTTTTTAATAGTAATAGTGTTTAGTCCTTAGTAGTTAACACAGAATTAAAGCCTACATCTAAGTTTCTTTATAAATAGTATAAGTAACACTACTAGTAAAAAGCTAGCTTAAATAAACCCTTTTTTTAAGTTCTTATTAAAGTATTTTTAAAGCACTTTTAATTTATTTAGCAACATTCTATATAGTAGCCTATAACTAGGTTGTTTACTAGGCTTAAGAGTTATCTAGTAATTGTACAGATGTTGTATTAAAAGCTTATTAAACTTGTCTTAGAAAAAGACATGCAACAGGTTGTAGTAGTCTTAAGGGACTATTATTCTTAAGTTAGTGTGTTTTTAGAGAGCTAAAGCTTAGTCTATATTAGAAATTATAACTGTGTAGATTTTATAATCTAGTTATTAAGCTAGGGTTATAAACAAGGTAGGTCTTATATAGCAGATGTCTATTTACTATTTAAGTTCTAGTTTATGTTTAAATTAGGTAGGTAAAAGTTTCTTAAAAGCTTTCTTTTCTTTAAGTTTAAGTAGTTATTAAATTATTTTACATAGCCTATTTTAGTAAAAGGCCTAGCTTATTAGCCTTACTTAGGTAGTTCTTTTCTAGGTTATTAAAAAGTAGGTCTAAAAACCTTCTATATTAAGTGCTATTTAAGTGTTATTTAGGTGTAAGCGTAAGCATATATCTTAGCATTAGAAAGAGTTAAAGTTTAAAACTTACTCTTAGTAATTAAAGGCAACCTTATGCTAATATAGCTATAGTTATTCTAAAATTAGGTTATAACATCCTATGTTTATTACATAGAGCTTAATCTGCTCCTTATAGTGTTAGTAGGTAATTATAATAGTTATAGTATAGAAAATAGAACTTTTTTTAAGTTATTTTCTATTAAATCTAGTTAGGTAAATTATTTAGGTAAGTAGTGTTAATTAAAGATTTAGTTTACGCGCTAGTTCTCTGTTAATGTAACCTATGCTATTTACTTCTAAGTTAATAAGAGCCTATATTAGGGCTAATATAGTTTCTTATTATAAACATATAAGAATATTAACTTAGTACTTCTAGTTATTAGTAGGGGACTTAGCCTATAAGTTAGCAGAGATCTAGTGTTAAATTAGTCCTAGAGGGCAACTTAGCTCTAAGACAAGCCTTTTTACAGGCTTCTACTGCTATAGCTGCGGCTACGTTAAGAGTAGTAAGAGGGATTAGAGCTTAAATACAAGTTAGAGCCCTTATAGAAATAAAATTAAAATAATAAGAATCTTTAATAAGTGCTAGCAGCGCTACTTATGTAGACTTAAGAAAGAAGAATAAAGTAGTTTTAAAAGATATAACTATACTTACTATACTTAAAGCATTAACTTTTTTTTCTGTAATTTTTACACTTTCTAGAACTAACTAGAGCATAATTTAAATTAATTTTTATTACATTAGGGTCCTTATTTGCAACTGCGCTAGTTTAGGGGCGTATTAGGGCTTGTACAGAGAGGAACCTTATGTTATTATTGTAGGTAGCAATTAGGTTTACATACGTGTTAAGGTTGTTTAGAAGAGGTTCTCCTACTATAGCACATTACAGTTTAGTTAAGAGGGAGTTATATAAAGCTGCAATTAAACTTATCTTATTTAGGCCTATATTAGATGCAAGTTAGTAGAACTTAGTAAAGTGTAAAGTAAAGCTTTTTCTTTTTTATTATAAGGTGTTTAGGTAACTTAGGGCTGTTAACTTTTTATTTAGGTCTTTATAAGTTACTTATAAGAACACTATAAATTAATCTAGGTTAATAATATCCTTATCTATTAGTAAGTTAATTAAGGCTGTTATGTTGTAGTTAAGTTAAAAGTAGGCATATAGTAACTAAAAGTGTTTAAAGGGGAATTAGTCTATGTTTTCTTTAAGTTTGTATTAGAGCTTATGTAGAAAGGAAGGTAGGTCTTTCTGTTTTCTGTTAAATAGCAGGGGATTAGGGAGTTAGTTAGATTTTATTACTAAGTTAGAAAAGTTACAGGTTATAGGCAGCATTAGGTAGGAGAGAGTTAAGCTATCTCTAGACTTCTAAGTAAGCTTTAAGGCTAGTAAGTTCTTAGTTCCTACTACTATAACAAAAGTTAAAGCAGAAACAGACTACTTAATAACATAAAGCTGTTCTTTAAAGTCTTTTTAAAAAGCTTTAAAGCTTACAACATAGCAGCTTTTTTATAAAGTAAGCGCTTTTTAAAAGGCTTTTTAGCTTACTTTAATAGCTTAGAGTTATGTAAGTACTAAGCTTATTAAATTAGATTTAGAGGCTATTCTTAGCTAGAGTTTTAACACAACATAATGTTATAATTATGCATAAGTAAGGTTATAAAGCTTTACAAAGGTCTAGTTTAATTACTATGTAAGGTATTATAGTAGGTACAAGACATTATGTAAGAAATAAGAAAGTTTAAGAAGAAATTAGTAATTAAATACTTAGCTTAAAAGTCTAAGCGCTTTAGGTATAAATTAAGCCTGTTCTAGGTTTAGTTAGTGTTAAGGCAGTTTATGCTTAAGTTTATGTCTGTGTTGTGTTGTGTTTGTGTCAGACATGCACTAATAATACTCCAGTACGCGTCTAATACGGTTATGTCTGGGATCCGGGGAGGATACCGTGACAGTCTGCAACAACATTAGCAGTGCCTAGGCAGTAGGTTAGCGTAAGGTTAAAGTCTACTATTAGTATAGCCTATTACATCTAGTAAAGAGTAAGCTTACACTTAATAGTAAAGTACTTAAGAGCTTAGTAGTTAGTAATTACTGTAAATAGCTTATTTTATTATAGGCCTATTAGCTATGCTTACTACTTTTATAAGCTTTAGATAACTGTAAGCATTTTTTTATTATGTATATTATAGTTTATCTGCAGTAGGCTTATAGTCTTAGAGTAGAACGCTATAGAGCGCTAGATGCTGTTGTTCTGCAGCTGCAATAGTACTTCTGCAACAACTTTATTACTTATGTTAGTCTTTATACATGTCTTATAATCTAGTAAGTAGTGCGTAAGGACATTATTTAATAGCATAAGGTTTTTAGCGCACTTAAACATAGCTAACTTATGCTCTTTTAAAAGATGCTAGGCGCTACACTTAAGCAGCTTTATAAGTAGCTGTATAATGTAACTATAGTTCTTAAGAAAGGCGCAGTAGAAGTTGCAGAACCCTAGGAACAACTGCAGGCTCTTAATTAAGGTTAGTATAGGCTAGTCTTAGACAGCAGCTACCTTAGTAGGGTCTTTGCAGATTCTGTCTATGCTAATAATAAAACTTAGGAATTTTATTTTAGTAACTATAAATTTACTTTTCTTAAGGTTAATCTATAGGCTAGTGTTTTATAGACAACATAGAACTTTAGTAACATATGCCTTATACTATAAAAAGTTATCTAAGTAGATTAAGATGTTATTAAAGTAGGCTATATAAAAGTTATTAAGTAGGCTATGTAAAACCTAATTAATATATTACTAAAAAGTTATAAAGCTGTTATAAAGTTTAAAAAGTAGCATATAATACTTATAGTTACTATAGCGTGTTTAGAAAGTAGTTAGGTCCTTAACCTCTTTAGTAAGCTAGATGTAATAGAACGCCTATTATATGTTAAGCTTAGTAAAGACCTTAGCTATAGCTAGCTATATAAGCGTCTTTTAGATTAAGGGTATTAAGTAAGTGTTTTTTTTTATAATTATATTAAGCTTATAATAGTCTATATAGAACCTTTACCTTTTTCCTAGCTTTTTAGTAAATAAGACTAGAGAAGTGTAGCTAGCGTTGCTATGCGTGATAAATCCGCGTTGCAGGTGGTTGTCTAGATAGTCCTTAACTAGCCTAAGCTGCTCTAGAGATATGCTGTATAGTAGGCTGCTTAATAGAGTGTTCTCTACTGTTAGCTTAATATTATAGTTAACACTAGGTTAGTGCAGCAGCAGTTTATTTAAGTCTTTTTTTAAGAAGTAAGCTAGCGTAGCTCTAGCATACACAAAAAATAGTAACTTCTTAAGCATTAGCTGTTAAAGCTTATTCTTAGAATTAACTATTATAAGTGCTTAGCAGTCCTTAATTAGTTAATTAACTTTATAAACGCTAATATGTCTAATTATAACATCTCTGCGCCTTACATGTAGCATAAATGTAGCAGCGTTAATCACATTTACCTCTAGCCCTGCCTTAGTAAGTGCTTTTCTAGATATAGCTAGTTAACATTAGCGCGCTTAATTAGCGCTAGAAGGTATTAGTTAAAGATTAAGTTACTTTTTTATTTTTTTTAAGTTTTACTACTAATTATGCTTCTAAGTTAATTAAAGTTAGTATTAATTAATTTTTAATATTTTTATAAACTTATTTTATTAGTTAGTGTTTACTTAATAAGATTAGTTAATCTATAAAGACACACTATATATAGAGATAATAATATTACACTTGTAGTTCTATGTCTAATTATTATTTAGCTACTAAATTAATTATTTTTTATAGTTAATCTAAACACTAGCCTTCTTAAAAACTTTATAGCCTATAATTAAGTTATAACAGCCTATGTTATAAAAAATAAAGAGTGTAAGCAGCTAGTAGCTGTTAATTACTAGATTTATGTAAAAGTACTTATTTACTTATCTGTTTAGTTAATTATTATATCCTATAATAAAAATAGACTTAATGCTAAGCATCTTAGGCTATAAGTACTTCTAGATTATTTGTAAGTGTTATAAGTAGATTAAATTATAGCTGCTAGCCCTTATGTTAATAAGACTATTTAAGTGTATAGTAATCTCTCTAGTAGAAACGCAGTAGGGCAGCATAAAAAGCTTACTGCTAAATAGCAGCTTACATAGCTCTTGTGCTAGCACTTTATTTATTAACTTTAGAAAGAAGACTTTTTTTAAAGTAAGTCTTTCTTTAATTTACTATTTTTGCTAGAGCTTATAGTGTCTAGCTTCTATGCTACTTCTATAGCCTTACTTTTAGCGCAGGTGTAAGAGCAGTTGCAACTTATATATCCTAGCTAATAGTATAAGTAGTAAGTTACAGCATTTTTTATTAAAGCTACCTATACTTAGAGTGTTGCTAAAGTTATTAAAGCAGCAGCAGCAGTAGCAGGTTAAAGAACATTTTAATATGTAAGCTTTTTTTAACCTTTCTGCGCATGTTACACACTTAACTTTATAGTAGACCTTTGCAGTAAGAAGAATATCTAGTAGGCTTACTTTATGTAATAAAAAAAGCTAACTATTAAGTTATTATAGTAAGTCTCTATATGTACTTAAAGCTAACTTAATAAAGTGTTATAGATTTTATTCTTTTACTACTTAAGCAGCAGCTTAGCTTTATTTATAAGGTATATAAACTAAGCCTTAAAGTCTTTAAAATTCTAAAATAGCTTTATTTTAAGCTAGTAAAGCTTAGTCTTAGCTTTTATTTACTAGTTAGTATTTTTAAAGCTTTTTTTTAAAAAGCTTATAATATTCTTAGTTATTACTAGCTTACTTTACTACTTTTAAGCCTTAAAGTAAAAAACTAGTTAACTTAGCACTTAACTACTTACTTTACTTTTAGTATAGTGTACTTAAGCGTTTTTCTTTTTTATAAGGTTACTATTTGTAGGTATAAAGTAGTTTATGTTATAAAGTAGCTTACCTATTAAAAAGTCTTTTTAGTAATTAAATTTAATATTATTTTTACCTATAAACCTAGGCAGATCCTTTACTTTAGCTAACAGTTTTAGCCTAGCTCCCTAGCTTATAGTACTAATATAAGAGAGGTTAGGCATTTTTAGCGTAGCTAGGTTAAATTACAGTTGCTTTCTTAGTGTAGTTAGCATAAGTGTGCCTTTTAGCACTTAATAAGCTTTATTTAAAAGAAATAATTAATTACACACTAGTATAGTAGTAGCCTTAAGTTTTTTAACTTTATTTTTATAATTAGCTAAGTGTTTAAAAGTTTTATTTAGTAAGCTTTAAAGCTTTTATAGCTTTTTACTAACTTTTACTTACTTAGCTTCTGCTATGTTAACTGCTTTAGTAAAAGTATTAGTATAGTTTTAATAAGCTTACACTTTTAATAACTGCTATAGTAGCTTATTTGCTATAACTGTGTAATCTATAGCTATAAAGTTTAGTAGGTCTAGGCAAAGGCTAATTAAATTATAATTAGTAGTACTCTAGGTAATAGCCTTTGTCTAAAGTAATAGTGCTTTTCTAGCTTACTAAGCGCACACGCGCGCAGTCTTAATAGCGTAGTCCTTCTTAAACACATTATTAGTGTAGAACTAGGCCTAGCATAGTAGCGTCCTTAGTTTAGGCGTATAAGTGTTGCTAGTAGGCTAGGTAGTAAAATTAACATACATTTTAATTTTTAATAGCTTCTCTATTCTAGTGCTCTTAGCTTCTTCCCTCTACTCTAGGGTCTAGCAGTCTGCAGAGGTATAGTGTAGTGTGAGCCCCAGGTCCGGTGACAGTGGGGCTGATAGTTGATTAGTGGTGGGTTTGTACGTGGGTTTGTACAGAGCCTGCAGCTCTCTTTGCGTTGTTGCGGTGGTAGTTAGTACAGTAGGCCCCCCTTTATAGTTAATTTAAACTAGAGCAGCAGCACTTCTAGCTTAAAGCTTCTTAATAAAGTGTAATAATTTAATTATTACTTAGTGTTACTTTTATAGTTACCTAGCCTAACTAGGGCTTTAAGGCAGATAGCTATTATTAATAAACTAAAGCTTAGCCTAGTTATACTAGCAGATCTGTCTAAGTAAGGGTTAGTTAGTAGATTAAGCTTTTAGAGCTAACTGCATAGTAGACTTAAATATTATGTTACTATTCTTTAGCTAAATAAGATAATTTTAGTGTAATGTAATAATAAGCACTATCTCTACTACTATATAAAGCTAAGGAAGTAAGGTAAAGTAAGTTAGCTCTATTTTAGCTACACTAAGATAGGGAGGAAAAAGGGAGCTTTAAGAGCAGCTCTGCAGAAGAAGTGCTTACAGCGCTAAGGCGCTAGTAAGGACGCTAGCGCTAAGCAAACTAATAGTGTTGCGCTAGTTGCACCCCCTATATCCTGATTGGCTGCACGGGCAGCTCGTCATGTGACGCGCGACAGAGCTCTCTGCGTAGGACTGTCACACACTATATACTACTTTTACTTTTGCTACTTAAGTGCTTATACTATAAGCAGCTAGCTGTTAGAGCCTATTTAACACTAATTAGTAGTTAATTTAATTAACTATAAATTAGTAAGAGTAATAATAAAGTATTTACACTTTATAAAGTACTTTATTTTATTACTTATTTCTTAGAAAGAGTAATAACAGAGCACCTACACTTTATAAGGTACTTTATTTAGTTACTTATTCTTTAGAATAGTAGATTAATTTTTTACATTATATAGTAAGCCCTACTACTGTATAAAGTAAAGAGAAGATAGTGTAAGACGCACACTAAAGCTATTAAAGCTACATAACTTAGCAGCTAGACAATAGCATATTAATCCTTTATATTATACAGCAAGCTCTGCTACTGTACAAAGTAAGAAGAAGATAGTGTAAGGCGCACACTAAAAGCTATTAAAGCTGCATAACCTAGCAGCTAGATAATAGCAGTACCTGCGTAATCTACTACACAAGTAATTAACTTTACACCTTATAAGGCACTTTATTTTGTTACTTATTTTTTAGAAAAAGTAATAATAAAGCACTTATACTTTATAAAGTACTTTATTTAGTTACTTATCTCTTAGAATAGCAGATTAATTCTTTACATTATATAGTAAGCTCTACTACTATACAAAGTAAAGAGGAGATAGTGTAAGGTGTACACTAAAGCTATTAAAGCTATATAACTTAGCAGCTAGATAACAGCAGTACCTGCGTAATCTACTAGAAAAGTAATTAACTATACTATTATAATAAAATCTTATTAGTAACTAACAACTTTGTATAATAATAAGAAGAATAAGAAATAATTTTTATTATATAAATAACTTATAAAGGATATAGAGATATTAAAGGCAACACTATAAAACAAGACTAGCCTAAAGTACTAGAATAATAAGATTAATATATTAGAAGCTTTAATAAGCCTGCAGACTTAATTATATATAAGTTATATAATTACTAATCTATATATAACAACTTAGAAGGGCGCTACTTTTTTAAGTGCGTATATAAAAGATTTTAAAGAATAGACACTATAAAACTTCTTAGCACTTAGCTGCGCGTTTAAAAGGGAGCTTATATAAGTGCTAAAAAATAAAAAAATTACACTATAGCTAGGCACTAAAAGTACCTAAGCCTAGAAGCTGTATAATATAGCATAAAAAAAAGTAATTACACTAGAAAAGCTTTATACATAACGTATTCCACCACCGAACCCGCCAAACTACTAAACCTGACAAAATCTCTTAGCATTGCAAACACTACATACAAAACTCTAATTTTATTCACAACTAAATAGAGAACCTATGTATAACATGCCTACATCTAATTCTAGTGCTTCTTCTTTATCCTTTTTGCACGTACAAGCGTTGTGCCTAGTCTCCCTACAGTTCCTACAGCGCTGCAGAGCTAGTTAGGCTCTTTCTTAATTACTACTACTACAAGCCTTCTTTAACTGCTAAGCTACTACAGACGCCTTAGCAGCTACCTGCGCTGCTGCAGTCTTATACTCTATTATGCTACCTTGCTAGATCTGCTTTCTTTTACACCCTTTGCGCTTAGTTATGTCTACTAATTACTTTTTAAGCTCTTATACACGCGCTTTTATAAGTATATTTTTATATAGCATCTTTTTAGCTTTTTTTATAAGCTGTAAAAAGCTTTCTTGTGCTATTGTTAGTAATTATATAAAAAAATTATGTATAAGCTTTAATTATAATCTAAATTTATATAAATTACTTAGGGTCTTTAATTGCTATAGCGTTTCTAGTAGAGGTCCTAGTAGTAGAGTACACAGCTGCACATTAAGACAATTAAGGACTACTTACGTGTTAATAGGAACTAGTCTAAATGCCTTAAAAGCTTTTTTACAGTTATTATACATAAAAACGTCTAAAAACGTGTTTTTAAAGGCTAGAAAGAAGTGTTCTTTATTAATATACTACACACATTAGCGTGCTAAGTCTTATACACACTAAGAGTACTTAAGCTTTAACAGCAAGAAGTACACTACATTAAGTAGCTAGAGAATATGCAATAAATGTGTAGGCATATAGAGCGTAAAGATCTTTTGTATAAAGTAATAATCCTTAAAATTCTAGTTTAGGTAGCTTTTATAGCTATCTAGTATAAGCAGCCTGTATACCCCTACTTAACATGTTTTTATATGCTTATTAAAGTGCTTTAACTACTTAAAACTAAGCGTGTTATTTGTTTAGCTATTCTTAAAAACTAATAGCTTCTAATTACACAGTATTAACATCTTTTTATACTAGGCAGAGATGTAGACGCGTTCTTTGTAGATAATAAATAGCAGGGTAGCGTAGCTAGCAGCGCAGATGCTCTAGATTACAGTAACCTATTCCTAGTTACCTAGCTATGTAAGGATAGGCCTTATACGTCTTTTTAAACCTATAACAACTTTTATAGTGCTAATTATGCCTATCTAGAAGCTAGTCTTGTTAAAGTTGTAGATATTATTATTATAAACACTATATTTTGCTATTATGTTTTATATAAGCTTAAACTACTTTATAATTAACTCTAAGTCTTTTTAAAGTATTCTCTAGCAGTCCTTTACTTAATTAAACGCTATCTTAAGCTCCTTTATATAAGACATAAACTGCGTAGGCTAGTTTATCTCTACTAGTGTCCTACTACGCGCAGCTAACAGTCTATTTACTATATCTACTACCTTGCACAGCTAGGGCGCAAATCTTTGTAAATTAAGGTTAAGAATATATTATATAATTATTTACTTTTTAGTTATAGTAAGTTTCTAGTAATTTAGTTATATAGTAGGTTAAAATATAATTCTGTTAAGCTAAGCAGTAAGCTGCTAATAAGGCACGTTAAAAGCTGCTATAGCTTATTATACACATTTAAATTAGCGTAAGCAGTAGGCCTAGAGCGTAAGGACAATTCTGCCTTCTTGCTAAGTTAGTATAGTCTTGTGTTGTTTAGACATCGCGTCTTATACGTGGTGTTTGTAATGCTAAGAGATTTTGTTGGGTTTGGTAGTTTAGCGGGTTCAGTGGTGGAATACGTTAACCTTTATTACTATATAAGGCTTTACATAAAAGCAGACTAAACATAATACTGCTATTAACACTAAATGTACTAGCATTACCTGCTCCTACACTTTAGCTAGCACTACACTAATTACTGTACAAACAATACATGCTACTCTACCTAACGCCTGCTCCACACCCTTAATTGTACACACTACTGCCTGCAGTAGTGTATGCACTACTAATACCACCTGCATAATTTATACTACATTATAACCTGTATAAACTTCTACTTTAAAGGGAAATTGCTAAAGAAAAACTCTTAGTAGATAAGATTATATAATTTTAAAAAGCATAAAAAAAAGATAATAACTACATAAGTTAACTATATAACATTTTTATAAATAAAATAAGAATCTTTATTAATTTATGTTAATAGCTAGATATCTAGAAAACTTAGTATATAGACATCTTTCTAGATATCCTAAAAGGTTAGGTAAATATGCACTATATGTATAACATAGGCTCTAGAAATAACTAGAAGCATTTATATAACACTTTAAGCATTATAATAAAAGATTTTGTGTAAAAAGAAAAGAAAAAACTGTAAAAAGTAAAGTTTTACATAAAAAGTAAAACTATTTTAGCAGAGAAGCAGCCTATTAAGTTTAATAGTAAAAGAATTAAACTTACACATAATATAGTAGTTCTTACTTAAAAAAGATAAGTAAGCTACTTTTATATAATTAACCTAGAGAATAAAAATGCTGCATAATAATATATTAAGTAATATGTAAAAGAGGTATACATTACATCTATATATTAACTAGAGGCAGCATTTAACTTTTTTATTACTACATAAACTACAAACCTTTTGCATAATAACATTAACACACTTAATGCATAAATCTAATAGTAGATAAATAACAGTAAGTGCAGTCTTACCTTTCTACTATTATAGCTTAATTATAGAAAGCTGTTTATCTTTATAGATAGATTATTTACTAATAATAAAAACTTTAGCTTATAGCTAGAATTCTTAATTATATTAAGTAACGTACTTCATAGGCGAGTTGCTCACACACCTGAGTTGCTTACTTTTGCTAAGACCCTACTAAACTACTCTTCCTACACTAATGCATTCCCTACAACACTACTTAGACGCGCTAAAAGAACGTTAGATACAGCTTACGCTCTAAGCTTTTAAATAAGACATAAAACTCTTAAAGAAATGTGCTGTAGCTATATATAAGGTCCTATAAAAGACAATAAATAACTACAGCGCTAGACAACCTTTATAAGCTAATTCTACAGCTAAATTATAGAGGCTAGGCAATAAAAAGAAGCAGGTAATTGTTAAGACTATACTTAAGCTATATGCGCAAGGAATTTCCCCTTAGATAGCATTTATAGCTAATATAGCTAATTCTTTGCGCGCTAAGCATAATCTAGGCCATGTTTGCATAAACTAGCCTAGTACGTTTGTAAAGCGTTATTTAGAGCTTAAAGTAATGTTTAAGCGTAAGTATAACTATAAAAGAGCCCTCTGTAAGAGTCCTAGGGTAATTTAGGGCAGGTTTAGCCTTATAGAGAATATTAAAGCTAAGTATAGCATCTAGGATAATAACACGTATAACTTTAGCAAGATAGGGTTTATAATTAGCTAGATATCTCTTAACTATACTTACGCTTAAAACTTTACTTTAAGCTCTAAATAACGCTTCACAAACGTACTAGGCTAGTTTATGTAAACATGGCCTAGATTACGCTTAGCGCGCAAAGAATTAGCTATATTAGCTATAAATGCTATCTAAGGGGAAATTCCTTGCGCATATAGCTTAAGTATAGTCTTAACAATTACCTGCTTCTTTTTATTGCCTAGCCTTTATAATTTAGCTGTAGAATTAGCTTGTAAAGGTTGTTTAGCGCTATAGTTATTTATTATCTTTTATAGGACTTTATACATAGCTATAGCACATTTCTTTAAGAGTTTTATGTCTTATTTAAAAGCTTAAAGTGTAAGCTGTATCTAACATTCTTTTAGCGCGTCTAAGTAGTGTTGTGGGGAATGCATTAGTGTAAGAAGGGTGGTTTAGTGGGGTCTTAGCAAAAGTAAGCAACTCAGGTGTGTAAGCAACTCGCCCATGAAGTACGTTAATAAAAACTATATAAAGTAAAGTAACTACTTTAAAATACTAGGCAACATTATACACTAAAATTCTACTAAGTGTAAAAGAGTAACTAAGAGTGTTTTTACTAGTAAACTATATAAAATAGTTAAAAGGTTTAATAATGTAATTACCTTTAGTATAACTTTATAGTAAATTATATAAACACTTAAACTGCTACTAATTCTAGTAGTAATTTACGTAGATTTAAGGTTTTTATATAATTACTTTATTAAGCTAAGCACTACTAGTAAAAAGTAACTTATAATTAACATTATATTACTTTATAAATTATATAAAAAAAAAGAAATTACTAAAATAAAGTAAATTAATAGTAAAAATAACTTAGTAGATGTATATATAAAGAAAACACTAAACTAAGCTTTTTAATTATTAGTCCTAACTAACTGCCTCTCTGTCTAGATAGAAGCATCTGTGGACTAGCTAGATCTTGTGCGCAAAGATGCTCTAGACTAACTAAACTAATAACACCTTTATATAAAGCCTATTTCTTTTATTTTTTTTTATTGTACGCACTTATTTTTCTTATTATAAGATTAGAAGAGAAGGATATGTAAAAAAAAAATAGTCTATTTATCTAGTATATAGAAAAAGAAAAAGCCACCACCCCTTACATATAGTAGTTATAATGCAGACTACAGCTCTACTATACGCATAAAGTGTAGGCATTAGCCTAGAAGTTAGCTAATATATAACACTTAATAAAAAAAAAAGCACTAGTAGTGCTATTATAATAATAAGTATATAAAGTTACTAAGACTTAACTGCAACTCTAGACTAAGACTATATAAAAGTACTCTTTATAACACATAACTTTTGCTGCTTACAGCTACAGATTAGTGCTAGCAGGTAAAATAACATTAATATTATAAAATAGTAAAGCTGCTACATGCTACTTTTTAGCCTATCTATAATTAGCATTTTATATAAAAAGGAAGTAAAAAAGCTAAAGGATTTATATATTTATGCTAAAACACTAAATAAACTGCTAATTAGCAGCAGAACTAGTTAAAATAGTAATGTAAATGCGCCCTAGGCTGCTAGACTGCACAAGGACGTTAAAGACGCCCGCACTAACAGCGCTAGAGGTAGAGGAGGAAGGCTAGAGAGACATCTCTCTCTGTGTGTGTGTGTGTGTGTGTGTGTGTGTGCAGGCAGGAGTATCTGTTACTGTTAGCACTATACAAAAAGAGAAAAGAGCTAGGGAATAGTACAGTAGGGCTTAAAAAGTAAAAGATAAAAAAGAGAAAGTAAAAAAAAAAAAAGACCTTATTATATACACCTCCCTACGCACCTGCCTACACAAAGATTCTACACTATTCTAGCATAAAACCCTACATAAAATAGTTTATACACTACTAAATTACTTATAAAGTAAGTATATAAAGGCTAGATAATAATAGCTTAAAACACTTTATACTATTTATAAAGCTATTTATATAGTGTAACTAGCTTATTTTAATATACAGCATTACTAAGGCAAGTCTTAATAAATAAGGTAGAGTAAAAGTAAAACATAATTAGATAAACTTACATAGATAGAAAAAAAGTAACATGTATAAAAGGCAACTTTTTAGATAAAAAGAAAAGTTGCTAGTGTCTGTACACAGCAGTAGCGTTATAATCTAAATATAAGCAATTGCGCACAAGCAGGACTACATATCTATGTTATATAATGCTTATGTGTAAACCTCTATGCGTAAACATTTAGATATCCCCCTTTTTCTTTATATAGAGGAAAGACAAGAGTAATAAAACTAGAAATATGTTACCTTTACCTTACCTACCTTGTATGCTGTGCACACTGTACACTACTCTTACTCTTGCTACTTAAGTGCTCATACTATAAGCAGCTAGCTGTCGGAGCCCATTCAACATTAACACTAATTAAGTAAATAAACAAATACACAACATTCTAAGTGTTAAAAAAGAAGATGTTAGCATAAACTATAATAAAGTTTACTATAATATAAAAGTTTTAGTAGTAGTAGAATAAAAACCTAAACAAAGTCTAACAGCTAAAATCACACTAAAATACATAGGCCTTAAATAAGAAAGCCTTACGCTAATAAATAGTAGCTGCACGTTTACAGTAATTAATTCTAACTAAGTTAAAAAACACAGTATACTATATAAAATTAAAAAAGAACCCTTTTAAGTATCCTTAGCTAACATATTATTAATTAAATATAGTAAAGAAAAAATCTAGCTTAAGACTAAAAAACTAACTATAAAAACTAAAACTACTAATAATTAGATATTACTAAGCATACTACTACTTAGAATAAAATACTAGGTTATACTAAGATATAACTAGCTTTAAAAGCACAACTTTAAAATTAATTAGAAAATAATAATAATACAACTTAAGTCTACGCATGCATAAATAACATAGTTAGCATGCTATAATAATAACTGCCTTACACACTTATAAGCTAAGTAAGGGTTAAGATACTTCTTAAAAAAAAGAAAGCTTTAGAAGTTTTTATACTAAAAACTAAAAGCATAAGCTATTTATATAATAATAAAAAAACTAAAAAAAGTTTTTTTTAAGAAATTTAAAAATAAAAAAGATTTAGACTATGTAAAAATCTACTAAATTATAAAAAAACTTAAGAAAAGATTACTAAAAAAATATAAAAGCTATAAAGACATGTTTATAACCCTAGATAACTTAGAAGAACTTTCTTTATATTAACTTTAGGACTATATAATAAACCTTAAGCTAAACCTCTAGCTAAAAACATATAAACTACACTCTTTTATAGCAGCTTAAAAATAAGCACTCTAGGAGTACATAAATTACATGCTAGTAAGAGGCTATATTAAAGAAAGTAATAGCCTAGTAGCATTAGCAGTAGTCTTTGCAAAGAAAAAAAATAAAAAAGTAAGAGTTTATTAAAACTACTAAACTGTTAATAAAAACATAGTAAAAGACTAGTACCTTTTCTTAATTATTTAAAAAATTATAAATTAGCTAAAAGAAGCTACACACTTTATAAAGTTTAATGTCTAAGATAGATTTAATAAAATAAGAATAAAAAAAGAACATAAATAAATAATAGCTTTTAAAACTTTAGAAGGACTTTATAAGCTCTTTATTATACTATTTAGGCTAACTAACGCTCTAGTAACTTTCTAAAGAGTAATTAACACTGCACTTAACTTATACTTAGATATCTCTATGCTAGTTTATTTAGACAACATCTTTATCTACATAAAAAGAGATAAACTAGACTACATAATAAAAGTACAACTAGTGCTAGACAAACTTAGAAAATATAGACTACACTTATAACTAAAGAAATATAAATTTAATGTTTAAAAAACTAAGTACTTAGAATTTATTATTAATAAAAAAGAAATAAAAATAAATCTTACTAAAGTAACTAAAGTACTTAAATAGCTAACACTAGAAACTCTTATAAAAATTAAAGGATTTCTTAGCCTTATAAGATATATATAAAGAATAATTAAGAACTACTTAAAAATTACACTACTCTTTATAGACACTACATTAAAAGAAAGGTCTTCTTAGAAATTTTTATAGACAATAGAGATAAAGAATGCCTTTTAAGAACTAAAAAAAATTATAATAAGTTACTTTATTCTTAGAATGTATAACTTTACACTAAAAATAAAAGTACACACTAATGCTTTTTAAAAAGTAAAGAGAGCAGCACTCTTCTAAAAATAAGAAAATAGTTAATAGCACTTTATAGCATACTACTTAGTAAAGTTTACGCTATTAGAATAAAACTACACTATTTTAGACAAAGAACTAAAAGCTATAGTTAATGTATATAGAAATTAGAAAGTTAAACTCTAAAAGCTTACATAATAATTTATGATTTTTATAAACTATGTAAACTTTGTTACTTTTTTTACTATAAAAAAACTTTTACTAATACATGTATAATAAGCTATAGAACTAGCTTAATTTAACTTTATTATTAAACATATAGTAGAAAGTAGCAACTAATAAGTAAACACTCTTAGCTAACGCTTTAACTACTTTACTAAAAATAAAAAAACTACTAAAGAATTTATAATATTTAAAGAAACTCTAAAAGGCCTAGTTTATAAAAGACTAAACTAAGAAAAACTACTATGTTCTTTTATAATTATTAAACAAGAATAGAAGAACCTAATAAAAGAATATTACAAAGCTCTTATGTTTAAACACCTTAGAATTAGATTACTATAGAAAAAGATTAAAAACATAATTACTATAAGCA
Source organism: Lindgomyces ingoldianus (assembly GCF_010093535.1). Taxonomy (NCBI): domain Eukaryota; kingdom Fungi; phylum Ascomycota; class Dothideomycetes; order Pleosporales; family Lindgomycetaceae; genus Lindgomyces; species Lindgomyces ingoldianus. The sequence continues at coordinate 1,083,438 of NW_022985185.1, forward strand.
GTGCCTTAACTAAAGCATTTATGTACTAAAGTCTTACAGGAATGCAACATTTATAATAAAAATAACCTATAATAATATAAACCTTACAGATTACTCTAACTAATTATAGCGCTAAGTTAATTATAGACTATAATAACTATAAATTTTATTACTAGGCTGCTACTCTTATAAGAATCTAGTACAGAAAGACTCTATAATATAATTACATAAGTTATTATTAAAACTATAAAGTTTATTTACTTATAGCCTTTAAAAAAAAGTATTATAGCTAAAAAATTTATGTTTAAACTAGAAAAAAATGTTTTAGCTACTTATAACTACCTAGAGATTATTATTTTTAACTATAATAAACTATTTATAAGTAAGTACTAGTTAGCTATAGTTAAGCACTTAGAAATTAATTATAAGCTCTTTATAGCCTATTACTTGTAAACAGACAGACAAATAGAAAGAGTAAATATAGAAGTAAAAAAATACCTACGCAAATATATGTTATATAAATAAAATAATTAGGCTAAATAGCTACTAATAGCACAGCTTATAATTAATACTATAAAATTAGCTATAACTAAGGAAACCCTATATAGGGCTAACTTTAGATACGCGCTGTAATATAAGTTACATAGAATGCAACTAACAGACTTTTTAAAAGCTACAAACTAAACAGCTAGGCTTCTAGAACTACACTAGAAGCTAACTAAGAAAGCATAGTTAGCTTAGGACGCTATAGAAAAGACAGTAAATTAAAAATAACAACTAGCACTAAAAATACACCTAAACAACTACATATACCTAAATATAAAGAACTTTAAAACACTAAGGCCTTTTAAAAAGCTTACTAAAAAACATATAAAACCTTACTAAGTTATATAAACACACTCTAGTATCTGTAAGCTTAAGCTACTTAAAGAAATGTAAATACACTCTTAGTTCTACATCTTTAAGCTTAAACTTATGCTTAAAAACATCCTACTAGCATCTACTAAATAGAAAAAAGAAAAAAAGGAATAACATACTTCACAGGCAAGTTGCTCACACACCTAAGTTGCTTACTTTTACTAAGACCCTACTAAACTACCCTTCCTACACTAATGCATTCCCTACAACACTACTTAGATGTGCTAAAAGAATGTTAGATACAGCTTATGCTCTAAGCTTTTAAATAAGACATAAAACTTTTAAAGAAATATGCTATAGCTATGTATAAAGTTCTATAAAAAATAATAAATAACTATAGCGCTAGACAACCTTTATAAGCTAATTCTACAGCTAAATTATAAAGGCTAGGTAATAAAAAAAAGCAGGTAATTATTAAGACTATACTTAAGCTATATGCGCAAGGAATTTCCCCTTAAATAGCTAATATAGCTAATTCTTTACGCGCTAAGCATAATCTAGGCTATATTTGCATAAACTAGCCTAGTATATTTATAAAGCGTTATTTAGAGCTTAAAGTAACATTTAAGTATAAGTACAACTATAAAAAAGCTTTTTATAAGAGTTCTAGAGTAATTTAAAGCAGGTTTAGCCTTATAAAGAATATTAAAGCTAAGTATAGCATCTAAGATAATAACATGTACAACTTTAGTAAGATAAAGTTTATAATTAGCTAGATATCTTTTAACTATACTTACGCTTAAAACTTTACTTTAAGCTTTAAATAACACTTTATAAACGTACTAGGCTAGTTTATGTAAACATAGCCTAGATTACGCTTAGCGTGTAAAGAATTAGCTATATTAGCTATAAATGCTATCTAAGGGGAAATTTCTTACGCATATAGCTTAAGTATAGTCTTAATAATTACCTACTTCTTTTTATTACTTAGCCTTTATAATTTAGCTGTAGAATTAGCTTATAAAGGTTGTCTAGCACTATAGTTATTTATTATCTTTTATAGGACTTTATATATAGCTATAGCATATTTCTTTAAGAGTTTTATGTCTTATTTAAAAGCTTAAAGTGTAAGCTGTATCTAACATTCTTTTAGCACATCTAAGTAGTGTTGTAGGGAATGCATTAGTGTAGAAAGGGTAGTTTAGTAGGGTCTTAGCAAAAGTAAGCAACTTAGGTGTGTAAGCAACTCGCCTGTAAAGTACGTTATAAAGTTAAATAAATTTTAGACTACTAAAAAAATAAGTACTTAATAAAGTAGAAAGAATAGCTTACTAGTAAAAGTACTTAGAAACTTATTAAAAGTCTATTAAACACCTCTCTAGCTTTTTATAAATACTTAGAGTCTTTTTTAAATAAAACTACCTAGGTAATAGCTTCTTAGACTAAAAAACACTAGCATTAGCTAAAACTATAGCAGCATTAGCTAGCTATAATGTAGAAGGTCTGTAACCCTTTAACATAAGCTATAAAAAAGAAAGACTTATAGCTTTTACCTTAAGCGCTTTAAGCTTATCTAGGGTTAAGAGGTCTTTTTTTAAATACTTTACCTTTTAATTTACTAAAAGATTTAGCTGCTTCTACACCTACTTTTAGTAAGTAATAAAGGACTAAAGCTGTGTAAAGAACTTTTTTTACTTTTTTAGAAACTTTTTCTTTTATAACGTACTTTATAGGCGAGTTGCTTACACACCTAAGTTGCTTACTTTTGCTAAGACCCTACTACACTACTCTTTTTACACTAATGCATTCCTAACAACACTACTTAAACATGTTAAAGGAATGTTAGATGCAGCTTACACTCTAGGCTTTTAAACAAGACATAACACTTTCTAACTAACATGCTACAGCTATCTACAGGGTCTCTTAAAAGATAATAAGTAACTAACACACTAGACAACTTTTCTAAGCTAATTGTACAGCTAACTTATAAAAGCTAGATAATAATAAAGAGCAGGTAATTATTTAGCACATACTTAAGCTAGATGCGTAAGGATTTCCCTCTTAGCTAGTAGCTATAGCTAATATAGCTAATTCTTTACGCGCTAAGCGTAATATAGGCTATATTAGCATAAACTAGCCTAATATATTTGTTAAGTGTTACTTAGAGCTTAAAGTAAAGTTTAAGTGTAAGTATAACTATAAAAAAGCTTTTTATAAGGATCCTATAGTAATTTAAGGCTAGTTTAACCTTATAAAGAATATTAAAGCTAAGTATAGCATCTAAGATAATAACATATACAACTTTAATAAGACAGAGTTTATAATAGGCTAGATATCTACTAGAGTAGTTGTTACAGGTTTAAAGAGACAAGAACAGCTAAAAGCAGTCTAGCTAGGTAACTAGAAGTAGACAACAGCTATCTAGAGCATTAATGCTAAAAAGTAGGCTATTCTGCCTTTTATTATTTTCTAAAGTGGCAACTACTTTTTAAACTAGTATAAGAAGGAAAATCTACTTTAGAATTAAGTTATTATAATCTCTAAGCGTAGCTAGACTACTAATTAGCTTAGTCTAGACTAGTTAAAGCACTTTAACGCGCATATAAAGAAGTGTACTGTTAGCAGCTACTGTCTACTAGTTATTAACAGCTATAAGAGCTATAACTTACTTTATTTCTAGTAATACTATAAGAATAATAAGATTATTACTATCTACATGCTTTTTTACTTATTGCACTTTTTATAGCTACTTAATGTAGGTTATTTTACTTCTTTAAAAAAGGTGTATAGGCGCTAAGCTAAAAACCTTATACACAACTAGATTACTTATATTATAAAAATAAAGTTCCTACTATGCTTTAAAGCAGCCTATAATGCTGCAATTACTTTTAGTAATATCTAAGAAGAGTTTTAAAGCGCTAAATTAGTTCTTTTTAACCTATAACAGGTTATAATAGGCCTTAATGTAAAGTTGCGCACTCTATTACTACTACTACCTATATATAACAAGCCCTAGCAGTTGTAAACCCTAAGCAATACCCTAGAACTTAGGTTATAATTAATGCTTATAAAGATAAGAATTTAGAAGCATATAAATAGTTTACTAACTTTTATAGTTAAGGTGTTTAAAAAGGTCTTAAAGAGGGTAGTAATAATTATGTATAAGCTAGTGTTAGTGTAATAGAAAATTACTAAGCTTTAAGTAGCTAATAAGGCTGCCACATAATATAAATTACATAAAAGAAAGTAGATTAAGGCAAAAAAGACTTTAATAATTTAAAAAGGCCTGCGCTTAACAGCTCTAAAGAAGTTTAGAGCGCGCAGTAACAGGAAGAAGGCAAAGAAGCAGGTGTAAGCTAAAGTAAGTAAGCTATCCTAAAGGCGCTGCAGACAGTGCAATTAGACTAGGCATAACGCGCAAACGTGTAAGCAAGAAGCAGAAGTAGTATCTAAATAATATTCTAGGCTGTACTGTACTATATAGTGCTAGAGCGGGTTGTTATAGGCTATAATAGAGTTTGTTAGGGTAGGGTCTTGGCAAGAGTGAGCGACTCAGGTGTGTGAGCGACTCGCCTATGAAGTACGTTATATCTTTTTTTTTAGGTAATTTTTAACTCTTTTAACAGCTTTTTTTACTCTTACTTTAAATAATTCTAAGCTGTGTTAAAAATAAAGGCATTATAGTAACTTCTTTTTCTTAAGCACTTTACACAGTTGTTTAATAATAAGGTTATTACATAAAAAGAACTACTTAAACAGCATAGTCTATATAAACGCATTTTTAAACATTATAAGAGATTAAAACAAGCTATAGTATAAAAGTAATAATAAGCAGTAAGCACACGCTAATAAGGCATAGTTAAGAAGAATAGACATCTAAGAAGCGTTTATAAATAGACACACACTAACTTAAAAAAAAATTCTAACGCTTACAGCTAAAAAAACATAATAGTAAAGACACTAACTAAAAAGAAAGCCTATGTGTTACAGCTAATAAACAAACTATAATTAACTAATTAGCTATACCTTATAGCTTAAATAACGCTAGATAGATAGCGCTTAACCCTGTTCTAAACAGGTTATGTAACAAGATAGATAAGAAATAGCTCTACCTCTTAAATAAGTGTATTAAGGAATGCATTATCTAATAGGGAAAGTACGCTTGCTTACTGTGCGCGCAGTGCGCGCAGTAAGCGCAGCCACACGCACAGCGCGCACAGCATGCACTACATGCAAAACCCTATGTATATAGTTTTAACTACAACTATAGTTAGAAGGCTGTAATTACTGTTTAGTCTTTACATACTTAATAAACTAAAAGGTGTTAATACCTTTACAAAAAAAATAACACTGCCTTATATATTTTACATTATATATACTTTTATTTTATTCTTTATAAATTAGTTTACTAGCTTTTTATATAGCTGCTAGGTTAAACTACAACCTGTCTTTCTTATCCCCGCCCTACCTATACTCTGCTAAATAGACTGTACACCTGATTTAGCTAAGTCCTTACCTCTGCTCTACAACATACCATAGGCTGTAGTGCTCCTAAAAAGACCATTTTGTTAGAGCAAGGATTGTAACACTATGCAACACCTAAGTTTAATTAGTACTATATAAAGAATAAGATTATTAGTTTCTATATACTAGCTTATAGCTTCTATCTTTTATAGCCTTTAAATGTTAGCTGTTTTACGCCTTTTAAGTAAGTGTATAGACACTAGGTGTTAGAGCTTACTTATAATTAAATTTTTTATATTAATAAGTAGAATTTTTTTAGTATCTATAAGCATATTAGGCTTATAGTATTTACAAAGTAGATAATTAAAAGTAGCTTTTAGGTAGTAAGCTTAGTTCTACACTATTCTAATTACATCTTATTATTACTTACTATTGTCTAAATGCTGTCTCCTCTAAGGTAAAAAGCTAACAGTAAGAGACGCTAGACTATAAAGACACTTTATATAGTTACTTAGCTACAGTAGTAGGCTTAGCTAATCTATAACTACTTTAGTTATTAATTATAGAGCTTTACTAGCTAAGTAATTAATTAGCTTATTAAAAAATATTAAATAGTAATACACTTAGTAATAATTTTTTATAAAAGAGAACACTAAGCTGCATTAGGCTAACTATTACTAAAAGTAGAAGAAGCAACAGCAACAGCAGTATATTGCTACAGGAGGGACTCTCACAGGCTAGGAAGGTCAGAGGCTGGCTGCAGAGGCTGATAGGTTGGTTAAGGTGGATGCGCAGGCTTAGGCATCGCGGGCATATTAACAAGCACCACTAACCTGCTTAAGGTGCCATGTACAAGGCTATAACAGGACTTAATGTAGAAGTAATTAGGAATATTTTTTATATATATTTATATAGGTTTAATTTAGTTGCTGTTTAGTTATCTGTTAAAAAGGCGTGCAGGGTTTAGTAGAGTGCGAAGCTTACTAATGTGCGCAGCTTACTAATAAAACACGTTAGCTTAGCTAACTCTACAACGCTAATGTACAAACCTTGTAAAAATTTTATAAGAACATAAAAGTTAGTTAAGGTCTAAGAAGGTTACTGCACTAACTTTTATTTTTCTAGCTACTTAGGTAGCTGCTAAATTATTCTATATTATAAGTAGATTGTAATATATTACAACGTATTCTACTGCTAAACTAGTAACTTTTTCTTAGCACTATAAATATTATGTATAAAAATATAAAATTATTTATAACTACTTAACGTACTTTACAAGCGAGTTGCTTACACACCTAAGTTGCTTACTTTTGCTAAGTGTTACAGTCTATAGTTGGACCGACGTAACCCTACTAGAGGTACTCTACAATCTAGCTAGGTTAGGGCAGAGCTCGCTTACAGACTAATTAGAAGACACAGAGGCAGCGCAGCTGTCTAAGATTACAGAAGAATGCATTGTCTAATAAGAAAGAAGGCTAAGGAAACAGAATAAGTCTAAGCAAGTTAAGTAAGCTGTAGTAAGCAAACTTAACTAAACTCTAGCAACTTGTTCTTAGCACTATTAGACATGTATATAGTTTTAGCTTAAATAAACCTTTAGAAGGTGTGTTTAATGTTTAGTTTATTATTTAGTTACTTTACTATATAGACTAAGTAGCATTCTAGCTTTCTAATAAGCTGCAATACTATCTGTATATCTTGCAACATATATACCTCTAATTCTGTCTAACAGGACTGTTTAACCTGGCCTTTATACTGCTGTACAGGGACAAACTATAATCTAGTTACTCTACCCCACTCTATTAGCCTACTAGCTATTACGTAGGACTGTACACCCTACTATTAGCCTCTTTGTATTCTGCCCTAACCTTAGGGACAACATTAACCTGTGTGCTTCTATAAAGTAAGGATTGTAACATTAAACACTGCACTCTTAGAAAGTATAACTTCTTAATATAACCTTAATTCTAACATAGCCTATGCAGCTCTATTAGGATTAACAGAAGTTTTAACTGTAAATAAAAAAGTTTTAGCTAAGCAAATTAACAGCATCTAAGATAATATTAAGAAACTTTAAAAAATTAGTAATAAAGTTACTAAACTAGTAAGCCTTTATAAAGACCTAAAGTGTGTAAACTAGAAACTTGCCTAACTAAGTGCTTAACTACTAATAATAAATTCTTAAGCAGCTATAGCTACTACAGCTGCTAACTCTTAAATCTACACGCTGTAAGTAACCCTAGCAAATCTCTAAAATGTATTAGCTAAGAAAGTAAGTATTAAAGCTAAAAAGACTTTAAAACTAGCTTTTTTAAAGCTTTTTAAAAGATTACTAAAAGATCTTTAACTCTTTTTTACTTAATGCTATCTTTACATGCAGTATAATAGAGGAGCATTTTAAACTAATAAAGAAATAATATTCTAGATAGGATTACACCTAGAAAGACCTTTAGTAATTTAGTTCTAGCTGTATGCAGATAATTAGATAGACGTTAAAGCTAATAGCATAGCACTAAACCCTAAAACTAAAGAAATATTTAGTAGCCTTAATGCTTTTAAGAAAGCTTTAATTACTATTTATAAAACTATAGATAAATAAAAAATTACTACTAATAAACTAGACACTTTATAACAAGGAAAAGAAATAGCATAACACTATACAGCACACTTTAAAGAACAGTTAGCAATCTGCAAATAAACAGATTAGAAGGCCCTCTGCTAAATGTTCTATAATAGATTATAAGACATAATAAAAAATAAATTTATGCATTATAAAAAGCTAATAACTTTAGAAAATTTTATTATAAAAGTAACACTTTATAATAACAGACATAAAGAGCGTAAAAGAAAAAAATAGTGTAGAGAAGCTTTTTAAAAATCTAAGTTTATTTCTAAAATAAAAATAAAAAATCCCTTTATTATAATAAAGAACTAATAGACCTTAGTTACATAAAACATATATAAAGCCTCTCCTTAAAAAAAGCTAAGCCTCTAGACATAATAGTGTCAGATTGAAGCACTGTTTCTAGGCTTCCTGAGATGAATGATGGGTTTGGATGTGATGTATGGATGATTGATTGATT
>NW_022985185.1:1092456-1096765 GCF_010093535.1 Lindgomyces ingoldianus
TAAGAAGCATTCTTGTAAACATAGCTTCCTTAGCAACTTAGGACAGTGCAAGTAATTCTGCTTTTATTATTAATGTTGTGACTATATCTTGTTTGTTTGCTTACTATGCAATCTATTTGCTAAATAGTTAAATAACATAGCCCTAAGAGCTCTTCCTATTTAGTGTATTATCTACAAATAACACATTACTTGCTACTACAAAGTAGTCTTCTCCTCCTAATTAGAGTGCGTACGTCCGTGTCGCATGTAGGTACAGGATGACTTGATCGGCTGCATCCTGATGGTCAGATGCGGGATTCGTGAGAAACTGTGCGAGGCGTGATGTGGCAAAGGTGATGTCTAGTCTTGTAGTAACTGCTGCAAAGAGTAGAGATCTAATCTTCTACTAATATTAATTTACTTCTAATAGGGTTGTGAAACTAGATTGCGGCATAAGTTTAATCCTACTTATAGGTGTAGCATGCTGCAGGTTCTTTCTGTTAGCTAGCCTAGCTATTTTGTTAATATATAATGCCTGTGACAGCTAAATTATTTATTGCTATTAATCTCTAATAATCTTAACTCCTAGGAACTATTATAGGTCCTTGCCTTCTATTAGGGTATACTTCTCTTATAACTAGTCTACTACACGCTGTGCATCTGCTTTAGAGCCTTTCTTGTGCGCAACAATAAGGTTGTCTACGTAGAAGAAGACAAATATTCTAGCTTTAGTTATGCAGTAGGGTTTGTGTGGGACAGCTAAGAACCTAAGGCCTTTAAAGGTTGTTATAAAATAGTGTTGCTAGAGTAAAGAAGAAATTTGTAGGCTATATAGTGCCTTTTAAAGCTTTAGTATTATACCTAGTTTCTAATAGCCTCTTAGCATCTGCATGTAGATATTGCGGTTAATTGCTGCATGTATAAACGTGTTAGTTACGTTGTATTGTTTAAGCTCTAGGTTAAAGTGTGCAGATATTACTATTAGCATTTAAAATAAGCGTCCTGCTAGGGTGGCAGCGTAGGTATCTTGTGTAGTAATGTTTCTTTATTAATTGCTGCAGACTACTAGTCACACCTTACATCTTTATAATTTGTGGTGCTTGTTAAGCTTGTAGGTGTACACCTACATACAATCTAGAATCTGCTGTCTAGCTGCCTTAATTAGCTTTGTCTAGACCTCTGTTTAGGATTTTATTGTCTAATAACTGTCTAGGTGTGTTCTTTCTGCTGCCTTAAACATCTTATGTAAAGAGTGCTCCTCTAGTTACTTTTAAGTTAATAGTAGAAGTAGTAGCTAGCTTTTATAAGGTGTTTTTCTTTTAAATAGCATTTTTATTAATGCTGCTTTATTTAGTATTTTGCTGCTATGCTTTCTTACACTTCTAGATCTTATACTAGCTATAAAGGCTGCAGCCTATAGTATAGTTTTTAGCAACTTTATTTAGCTTAGCTTTAGTGCTGCTCTAGCTATTAACTGCATAAGCAATGCTGTAGGTAGCAGAGTGTTTAGAGAAGATAAATAGTTATCTCTAATCTTTTTTCTTTAATAGTAGCCTAGTAGGTTTACTTTGTTAAAATTTAATGTATTATCTATAGTGTTATCTTTATAGAATAACTCTATCTTTAGCTAATAACTAGGTGTTAGAAGCTTAATTATTCTAATATATGTAGTAATTTCTTTTACTATATTATGCATAAGGTTATTTATTAGGTCTTTAGGCTTACTGCTAAAGATTAAGTGTTTATTAAAAATAACATTATGTGTACAGATTACTTTTACTAGTAGTAGTATCTATACACAGTAGATGTTTAATAATTAGTACTTAACTAGATATCTAATCTACACTTTTAGGTCTAGCCTCTATAGCTTAGATTTATTTTAATGTGTGTTATTAGTTATTATAAATGCTTTACAGCTATAGGCTTTTAGATGTGTAAAGCTTAGCTTTTAAATTAACATAACAACTCTATTATTTAGAGCTGCTTATGTAAAGAAGATCTTATATAGTGTCTTCTAGTTGTTAGCATAGTTTAGCGTCTAATTATATAGGTATACGCTAGCTCTAGTAATGTATGGCTATATATTCTATAGTAAGTTAGCATCTAGTTGCATAGCCTGTAACTTCTTCTTATTTACACCCTCTAAGCGTTTAGCTCCTCTGTTCTAGGCTTGTGTATCTAGTGCTAAAGGCTTAACAGTTATTTTCTATAATGCTAGCTAGCGTTTTACCTCTAGTTTTACTGTTATAATCTTGTTATTAGCTTTAATAACTTTTACAGTAATGTTATAATAGTTCTTTAGAAAAAGAATAAAGATTATAAAAGCTTTAATAATTAATTTAGTAAGCTTATTATTTTTAAAGTAGAGGTCTTACTAAAGGCTAAAATACTTATTAGTAATTAGCATTTAACTCTGCTTTTTTATAATACTTTATGCTTTGTATGCATAGAAATTAATTAATAGTTTTTTACTAGGTCTACTATTACTAATTTATAGTGTGTAGCTAATTTATTATTGTATCTTAGCTTTACTACATAAGTTACATTAGACTGTTGTAATTCCTTTAATTTACACCCCCTTAGCTTACTATATAAGGTGTTAAAGTGTAGCTAGTCTAGAGTGTCCTAGACGCTTATGCTATAGCTCTACTAATGCCTTTTATAGACTATGTTTAGTTCTTGTGTTAATTATGTGTGTATAATATAAGCCCTTTTATAGTAGATAGTACTCTAACACTTATTAGCTATAGATCTTTGTAAGATCTTTAATTATTATCTTATCTAAGGCCTTTAAAGTAGTTAGCTCTGCTTAGGTGTCCCACTAGATTCCTTTTTATTGCAGTAGGCAGAACAAGACTAAGTTGCACAGCAGGTCTAAGCACAGTGCAGCGTTATGTAGTACAAGACTATATGCTTAACTGTGTGTTCTATGCTTGCTTTTTAAGCTTAGTGTAATTAATTTATAGCTTTAAATCTATATATAAGAGTTTCTAAACTAGATAAAGTCTTTTAGTGTTAGTAAATAATAGTTATAGATCTAATTAGAATTATTTATAATGTAGCATGTTAAGCCTAAGTTAAGAATAAATAATTTTTTTAGTAGATATCTGTTTTAGTTTAAATTAACTATAGCTAGCAATGCAGCTGCCTTAACTCTTAATACTTTCTAGCCTTTAAGTTAGTCTTCTTGTATCTCTAGTATAGGTGTATGTAAACTCTTTAAGATTAGTATTCTTAAATTATGTCTACGCTGCCCTTTTAGTAGGCCTTAAAATTCTAAGTTATGCTTGCGCTTTAATGCTATAAGCTTTTTAACTCTTTTATTTAGCATCTACTAGTCTAGTGCTCTGTCTAGATAGACATAGAAGCAGTCCTTTAGTGCATAGATGTGTCTGCATGCAGGACATTTAGTGCTTCCTATTTTAGCAGGTTTCTAGCTTAAGGATAACTTCCTATTATCTTCTTAATAACATTAATGTTAAGGTCTACTTTATTTTCTTAATGTTGCAACTTCTGCACTACAGGCGTCCCTGTTTATGCCCTAGGTAGTTTTTCTACTTTTAGTGAGGTATAACAAGTTATCTGTTGTAAAGGCAGCTTTATGCTTTCCTGTACATATTAGATAATTTAACATTATATATTCTTAAAAGCGCTTTATTATTTCTTTTTAATTTATGTCTAGTGTAAACTGTCTACTTTCTTAAAAGGTTGTAGACTAATAAGGGGCGACTTTATTTATAGTAGTTAGAAAGTCCTTTGCTACAGCATTAAACTGCGTTGTTTCTAGAACATTTTGTGTCTCTGCTTCTGTGGCAGCGTAGTTATACTCTGCTAGCTACAGGTCCTATATGCTCGCGTTTCTTAGCAGCTTTAGGGATGCATTATATTAGTTGCGCGCGCGTTCTTGTTTAAATTAGTTGTTAACGCCTACTGTAGCTTTAAAGTTTGTAATCTACTGTCTAAGTAGTTAATCTAGGGAACAGCATGTACGCTGCAGATGCAGGCTAACTGTTGACTAGATGAAGACAATAATCTGTTAGAGGCTTAATTACTCTCTTTTATAATTATGTCTGTTACTCTTATACTTGTTAGCCTTAATCTTGTAGTATTTAATAGCTTCTTTAAAGGCTCTAACACTGCTTGTTAATAGCTTGTTCAGGTGCGTAGGCGTTTCAACGTTGGAGGCTGGTGAAAACTCAGCTATTAGCGGCATCTCTGGAGCTCTTGGTTTGGAGATCATTTGGATGGTCAACTTAGGATCCACTTGCGGCCAGATGCCGTGCGCTACACATCTCGATTGCAGCTGCATCATCCAGGCTCTGTAGTCGGT
>NW_022985186.1:0-89000 GCF_010093535.1 Lindgomyces ingoldianus
GTGTGTGTGTGTGTGTGTGTGCAGGCGGGAGTATCTGTCACTGTTAGCACTGTACAAAAAGAGAAAAGAGCTAGGGAATAGTACAGTAGGGCTTAAAGAGTAAAGGATAAAGAAGAGAAAGTAAAGGAGAAGAGGAGACCTTATTATATACACCTTCCTACGCACCTGCCTACGCAAAGATCCCACACTATTCTGGCACAAAACCCCGCACAAAACAGTTTGTACACTGCTAAATTACTTACAAGGCAAGCGCATAAAGGCTAGATAATAATAGCCTAAAACGCTCTACACTATTTATAGAGCTATTTACATAGCGCAACTAGCCTATAATGATAATGATGTCTTTATTACGCCTAGCTCTAGCCTAGAGGGCACTAGTACGTTATTACCTAAGCGCTTCCTTAGTAATGGCTTAACTCCTTGTAGCCCTTACATGCCTCCTGCTCTGCTATCTAGTGTAGTTGTTACATATCCCTCTAATTATTATTTATAGTAAGTGTTTTTAAAGTCTCTTCTTTAAGTGTTTAAAGTCCTTTTATTAGTAAGTAAAGCAAAGCCTACTATTATGTAGGGTTAGTATTAAGCGTCTTTTTTCTACTATTGTCTTTATAGTTCTAGGTTCCTATCTTCTTTCTTGCTCTAGGTAGCCTATTGCTATTGCGTACCTAACTATTATCTTTACTATGTTAATGTCTAGCAACTATTCTGCTAGGTCTGCTAGTGCCTTTTTTTTTAGAAAAAAGAGGAGGTTTTCTTTTCTAGTCTCTATTTACTAAAGCATTTGTATTTAAAGTGTGTCCTATTTTTAGTATTAAAAAAAGAAGTGCTAAATAGTTTCTTTTACTTAACTATATATACACATGTTTAAGTCTGCAGCTTCTATTTAGTATAAGTACATGTTTAGCTGTGTTATCTTAGTTTATAATTATGCTAGTATCTTTACTTCTTGCTAGGTTAGAGCGTTGTAGAGCTTCTTAGTGTGTTTCTTTAGTAGAGCTATGTCTATCTTATGTAAGTATTTCTTTACTCTTATTAGTAAGTCTTTTCTTTGTCCTTAGTTTCTTACTGTAGTCCTAGTTACTATTAACCTTACTTAGTAAAAGGGTCTAGTTAGTACGCTACTGTCTGCTGTAGCTTTTCTTGCTACTTTTTTAGCCTTTTTTACTAAATTATTGCTTCTTGCTAGGCACTATACTATACATACAAAGCACTGCCTTTCTCTTAGTGCTTAAGTTGTGTTGTAGATCTATTTAATGCTAGCTTAGCTAGACTAATCCTGCAGTTAGCGTATTGCCTGTATAGCTGCTTAGCTGCTAGTAAGAATGATGACCTAGTCCGCTGTCTGGCATGTCAGGAGGGAGGTCAGCGCTGCCGCCATTGCTGCCAGCTCTGCTGTGTAGGGGTTTTGCTCTGTCCTAGGTCCTAAGGTGAAGGACAAGGTAGCAGCTTAAGCAGGCGCTCCCCTTCACATGTTGTCTATTGCCCCTTCTATCCCTACTATACTAAGCTAGACAGATGCGCTTATTATAATTCTAATACTATTACACTAGTTAGCTAGTGTTATAGCCTTTACTTAGTCTAGTTTAATTATTACTAAGATGCAATAGTTTTATAGCTGCACACTATGCAGGTTAATTATTTCTATCTAGTTAGTATTAAGCCTCTCTAGCTATTCTGTAATCTTCTGTAGTAGTAATTAAAACTGTTAAAAGCCTATAATATAGAATTTTAACATAGGGTTTGTTTTTAGTAGTGTGTAGACATTAATCTACATCTTAATAGCCCTTACTGTGTGGCGTTTATGCACTGTCTATAGACTTACTTCTGCCTCTGCCACAGCTGCTGTAACTGTCTAGAAGCAGCCTGTAACAGCTTAAGCTCCTATTTTCTGTATTCTGTTTATTACTTTTATTAAAATTGTGCCGCACGTGTGCATCTATACACTTAATGCGTAGTCTACTACTAGTGCTACTGTTAACTTAAAAAGCTGCTAGGCTGTAGCAGGGGAGACTATCTGTAACCGCCTTAGCGCTAGGGCTGCCCTTAGGCCCCTTGCTGCTGCCCTTGCTATGTGCTGCTTATATCTTAGCCTTATATCTATAATAATGCCTAGAATTTTAGCTTCTGTTATTAGTTTAACTAGCTATTCTTTAACACTTACTAGTTTTACACTTATTTTGCCTTTATTTTTTATAAAGTGTATTAGAGTAGTCTTGTCTTTTTTAAAGGTTGCCTTACTTCTCTTTTTCTACTTTATTACTCTTTTAATAATGTTTTAGAGTTTTACATAATTTTTTTTAGCTAAGAGTTCTGTTACTTAAGTATTATAGTTATCTATAAAGGTAAATAAACTGCTATATGCATTAATCTAGTGTTAGACTAGATTAGCGTTAAAGAAGAGGAACAGAATTAGAGAAAGAGGGGATCCCTGTAGAAGCTCTGCCTAGGGCAGCAGTTTTTCCTTAGACGTGTAGCTGTTAACTGTAATAGTTGCTGTATAATTAGAGCAAAAGGCGTCTATCTATTGTACTAGGCCTGGTGGTATCCCTCTGGCACAGAGCCTCTAGGTTAGCCTGTCTTTGCATACTCTATTGTATGCCCCTTTTATGTTAAAGCTTACTAGACTTAGCACTTTTCTAAATCTCTATATGTTATAGATGTGTTCTTACAACATTAATAGCACTTATTCTACTAATTACTATTTCCTTCTACTAAAGTAGTTTATAAGAAGTAACTTATATGTTTCTATTACATATAAGATTTTCTTTACTATAACAGCTTTAAAGATCTTGCTAAGAGTTAATAGTAAAAAAATAAGTCTCTATAACTTTACTACTCTATAGTTACTTTTTTTTAGCTTTTTAAGCAGGACAATCTAAGCGTTTCTCTACTGTGCTAGGATAACCCCCTCCCCTAGTAATGTTTAAAATAAAAGTAGGATTCTCTTTTTTACAACTAGCTATAGCTACCTCTATACTATAACTAGGAGCCTATCCTCACCTAGTGCCTTCCACAGCTTAGCTGCGAACAGACAGCATTCTATTTTGTCTATAGTTAGGTCAGGCATGCTAACTGGGCTACGTTGCTAGCGTTTGCTCTTATTCTTAATAGTGTCTAGGAGCAGTAGAAAGAACAACTACAGTAACTTGTCTACTATCTCTAGATTTTCTTCTATGCTTAATTTATTAGTTTTTTTTAAAGGGGGTATTTTATTAAACATTATAGCACTATCTAGCTTAAGGTATCTTATAGCTTTCTAAATGTTAGCATTATCTACTAGAAAGTCCTCCTAGTAGGTTCTGCGCTGTTGCTGCGCTGCGTTATAAAATTCCTTTACTGCTGCCTTTACTTATTATTCTGTCTTTATACTTGTCCTTTTTGCCTACTGTTCTGCTTTTGCCTTATTTCTCTAGTGCGTATATACCCTTTGTAACTATGTAAGGTCTGCAGTCTACTATCTTTTTACATATAGTAAGGGCCTAGCTTTTAGGGTTAGCTTGTGGACTGCCTCTATTGCTGCTTCTATTAGCTTATCTGTCTATTGCTGTACACTGCCTCTTATTAGTTTAGCTTTAAGTGTCTTTTTAACTCTTATTTATATTACTTCTTATAGTGCATTTTTAAATAATAGTCTTGCTTCTGCTTACTATTCTAGAGTGTTTATATTAAAGGTTGTTTTAATTACTCTGTAATCTAACCTATCTTCTGTCTTATAGACTTTACAGCATAGTGCTGTAGCTACTAGGTTGTCTAAAGTTAGCATTAAATTAATAGTGCTCTTACTTATTCCTTGCTGCTATGTTTTTGTCCCCCTAGGAAGTAGGCTGTAGAGTAAATAGTCTGCTATAAGGTGTATAATAGGGTCTGCTTTACCTTAGTGAGTGTTTAACACATTATCCCCTCCCTATAATTAGTCGCGTTAGTTAAAATCACCTGCTAGGACTATGTCCACCTGTGTCCTAGTTTAGTTGTGTGCAGTTTAGATTAGGGTTTAGATGTGATTTATTGTCTTTTTTAGTGCTTGCTTATCTCTTATCTTAACGTAGACTAACACTACTAGGGCTGTTTAACCAGGTAGTCGTAGCGTTGCTGCTGTGAGGTCCGGCAACTGTACTAGCAGCTGTTTAGCCTTAATGTCTTTCTGTATCTAGAGCATACTCCAGAAGGGCCACCTCCTGTCCCTACATGCGGTTAGCGTAAATTTAGCCTAGTAGGCGTGTCTAGCTAGTGTTATAATAATCCTCTCTTCTTTATTCTTTTACACATAAGGTTTTTAAATAGCTAATACAGCAAAGTCTTATAGTTGCTTGTTATTTATTACGCTGTGCAGTACCTTGTGTCTCTTTCCTGCATTAAGTTAGAATATCTTAAGCGTCCTAGGCATCTTAACTAGGGTATAGCACTTAACAGTTCCTAGAGAAAGATTTGTGGGGGCCCCTACAGGGTACGCATTTAGGGACTATTACTTGGCATTTGCTGTGGTGGTGTCCTTCGCTAGCGCACCTAGCATAAACCCGCTGCCTCGTGCATGTGAATGCCTTGTGCCCTAGCTGTTGGCATTAGTAGCACTGCAATAGTCCATTTTGCGGTTTAAACAGTCTTGTATATGCAGATTCTCTGTTAATGTGGAAGTACTGTTCTTGTAGCAGCTAGGCTGCATTGCTGCCCTTAGTAACATACACTACTATTAATCTATATGCCTTTCCTAAATCCTTTCTACTTAGCTAGCTAACTTTTGCTACCTGCACCCTGTTTTCGGCCCTAAGGGCCTCTAGGGCTTCTGGTTGGATTTGTCCTTCCTCTAACAGCACCGCTAGCTGGTTGGCGTTATCTACCCTAATTAGGAAGAGCTAGTCGCGCAGTATTTTAACTTCTCTAGCTGCTGTCTTGCAGGCTGCCTCTTTAACCGCCTAGAGCTTACTTTTGTCCCTACATGTAACTCTAATTTAATTAGTGTTCCTTAGGTCCCTAACTACTGCCGCACATCGCCATTCTGCGCGCTTGTAGTTTGTCCACATCTCCTCCTTAATAGCTTGTCTAATCTTGCCTAGTTTTGCCTTCTCCCTGTCCACCTCCTTAATCCTAGATGTGTTAATTATGTAGTAGAGTGTGTCTATTATTGTTAAGAGTGCTGTGTTAGTAGAAGAGGTCTGTAGGTTACTAGGCTAGCTGCTTAGAGGCAATTATGCTATAGCAGTGTAAGATAGCAATCTACTAGGCAGCATGTAAGATCTAGCTAGAAGGGTCTTAAATTTGTCTACTATTGCTTTATTCTCTACCTTTAGTGCCTTTACCTTTTAGGTAAGTGCCCTTATTATTATCTTAATCTAGGTTGCGTGTTCTCTTTTTATCTGCTCTATTATAGCTACTATCTTATCTTAGGTCTTTTTAAGTGCTGCAAGCACTACAACTAAAGGGTCTTTTTTCTGTCTTGCTTCTACACTTCTCTTAGGTATACCTGTTCCTTTATTATGTCTTGTTCTTAGTTAGCCTTAAGTGCAGGTTAGTTGTGGGGCTCTAGGGGCCTCTTAGTTAACATTAATTACGTTGTCTATCCTGCTTCTATTACTTAAGTTTCCCTATTGTCTCCTTGTATTCTCTGCCTTAGTTGCCTTGCGCGTCCTAACGCGTGTTTAGGTTAATTGCCGCCCCTAACGCGTGTCCTCCACCTCTAATTCCATCAATTCACGACTCCTCTGGGTCCCGCGCAGTCGTCTTGTCCTCCGGTACTTATCCCCGGTTCTCTAGGAGAGAGGGGGGGGAGAGAGGTAGGGGGGGGGGTTTAGGGTTAGGTACCGGTACTTGCAACTAGCCTATCTTCATGTACAGCATCACTAAGGCAAGTCTTAACAAATAGGGTGAAGTAAAGGCAGAACGTAATTAGATAGACCTACACAGACAGAAGGGAGGTAACGCGTACAGAAGGCAACTCTTTAGACAAAAAGAAAAGTTGCTAGTGTCTGTACGCAGCAGCAGCGTCACAGTCTGGATACAAGCGATCGCGCACGAGCAGGACCACGTATCTCTGTCACATAATGCTTGTGCGCGAACCTCTGTGCGCGAACATCTAGATATCCCCCTTTTTCTCTGTACAGAGGAAAGACAAGAGTAATAGAACTAGAAACATGTTGCCCTCACCTTACCTACCTTGTACGCTGTGCACACTGTACACCACTCTTACTTTTGCTACTTAAGTGCTCATACTATAAGCAGCTAGCTGTCGGAGCCCATTCAACAATGTAAGGTATTATAGTAAGTATAAGACATTATGTAAGAAACAGGAAGGTTTAGAAGAAAATTAGTAATTAAATACTTAGCTTAGAAGTCTAAGCACTTTAGGTATAAATTAAGCCTATTTTAGGTTTAGTTAGTGTTAAGGTGGTTTGTGCTTAAGTTTATGTCTATGTTGTGTTGTGTTTGTGTCAGACATGCACTAATAATACTCTAGTACGCGTCTAATACAGTTATGTCTGGGATCCGGGGAGGATACCGTGACAACTAATATAGATAATTTAATATATGTAAAGTATAAGCAAGGCTATTTTAGTATAAACTAGCCTAGTATATTTTATAAACAGTAACTAAGCCTTAAGTTATATTTAATTATATAACGTACCCTATAGGTAAGTTACTTATACACCTAAGTTACTTCATTTTACTAAAACTACACTAAACTACATTTCTTACACTAATACCTTTCTAATAACACTACTTAAATGTGTTAAAAAATGTTAGATATAGCTTATACTTTAAGCTTTTAAATAAAATATATAATATCTTTTAACTAATATACTATAGCTATGTATAAAGTTTTTTTAAAAATAATAAATAACTAACACACTAGATAGCCTTTATAAGCTAATTATATAGCTAACTTATAAAAGCTAAATAATAATAAAAAGTAGGTAATTATTAAGTATATACTTAAGCTAAATATGTAAGAATTTTTCTCTTAGCTAGTAGCTATAGCTACGATAGCTAATTCTCTACACGCTAAGTATAATTTATGCTATGTTAGTGTAAACTAGCCTAGTATGTTTATTAAATGTTATTTAAAGCTTAAAGCAAAGTCTTAAATGTAAGTATAATTAGTAAATACCTAGCCTCCTATACAGCCTATCTTATTAAAGTTGTAGATGTTGCTATTTGTCAGATATGCGCACCTACTGTCAAGACAGGAGGAACGTTTGACAAAAGCTGCTAAATAGTACGAGCAATAAGCTCGAACAGTATGTTGCTGCAAATTGCTGCATTTTGCAGCATTTTGCAGCATGTTGCAGCAAATTGCAGCATTTTGCAGCATGTTGCAGCAAATTGCAGCATTTTACAGCATGTTGCAGCAAATTGCAGCAAATTGCAGCATGTTACAGCATTTTGCAGCAAATTGCAGCATGTTGCAAGCTGGTCGAGCATAGGGCTAGTGCGCGAGGGACTCGGATCGGCAGAACAAAAAGCCGAGCAACACGAGTAGAGCAGAAAAAGGATCGATAAACAAACACGATCAATACAAATCAATCAATCATCCATACATCACATCCAAACCCATCATTCATCTCAGGAAGCCCAGAAACAGTGGTTCAATCTGACACTATTTTAGATACTATACTTAGCAATATTATTTTTATTAAGCTAAATTAGCTTTAAAGTACTTTAGAATTTATATACAAAGCTGTTTTATAGTTATACCTTCACTTAAACTTTACTTTAACGTTTAAATAACACTAAATAAATATACTAGAATAGTTTATACTAACATAGCTTAGACTACACTTAGCGTGTAAAGAATTAGCTATATTATAGCTACTAGCTAAAAGGAAAATTCTTACGCATCTAGCTTAAGTATGTAATTAATAATTCTTTACTTTTTATTATTATCTAGCTTTTATAAGTTGGCTATAGAATTAGCTTATAAAAGTTATTTAGTATATTAGTTATTTATTTATTTTTTTAAAAAACTATATGTATAGCTTTAGTATATTACTAAAAAGTCTTATGCTTTATTTAAAAGCTTAAAGTATAAGTTATATCTAATATTTTTTAACATATTTAAGTAGTATTATTAGAAATGTATTAGTGTAAAAAGAGTAGTTTAATATCGTCTTAATAAAAGTAAGTAACTTAGGTGTGTAAGTAACTTGCTTATAGGATACGTTTAACTTCTACAAGTACTCCTCTAGCAATTAATGCAGTGCAGTTTCTCTTATCTCTATGCCTCTTTAAGCTTTACAATTACTATAGTAGCTTAAATACTTAAGATTTAGCCTCTTTAAATTACTTAGAGTGCTAAAAGTATTTACTTTTTATTCTTAGTATTGTCAGATATGCGCACCTACTGTCAATACAGGAGGAACGCTTGACGAAAGCTGCTACATAGTACGAGAAATAAGCTCGAACAGTATGTTGCTGCAAATTGCTGCATGTTGCAGCAAATTGCAGCATGTTGCAAGCTGGTCGCGCATAGGGCAAGTGCGCGAGGGACTCGGATCGGCAAAACAAAAAACCGAGCAACACGAGTAGAGCAGAAAAAGGATCGATAAATCAAGACAATCAATGATCATCCCATACATCATATCCAAACCCATCATTCATCTCAGGAAGCCTAGAAACAGTGCTTCAATCTGACAAGTATATTAAAGGTTAATTAGTAGATGCATTTCTAATTAACGTATAAGTTTCTAAAATCTTGTTAGAGAGACTGTTTACTTGTGTAGTCCGCTTGCTTATGAAGTACGTTGTTGTAAAATAATTACATAATATATTAACTGTAGTAGTCTTTGCTATTACTATACAAACTTGAAATTAGTAAACTTAGCGCTACATATTAGCTACTCTTAATTTAGCAACTAACTGGGACGTTTTGAATTCCGGCCTTATTAGATTCGCCTTCCTTAAATCTCCCCTGGAATGCCTAGTCTAGATTCTCGAACCTGTAACGGCGCAGGCGAGACAATGGATCTGAATGCGGTATGAATCCACTCAGAGGCATATGGGAGTGCGTGGGGACTTAATAACCTGGGAATATTATTGACACCTATAGGCCTCCTACAAAAGGATACTATAAAACTACTGAGCTAGCTAAGGGGAGAGTTGCAACTAAATACTTGGGGGAATAGGGGTAACAGCAGGAGCAGGGCCGAGTCAGGGTCGGGGCCGATACGGGGACTCTTCGGATAGGTTCCGGGCAACCCAAGATGGAACGATTCATGAGAATCCGTACAGAACCCCCCACTACGCTCAAGCAAGAACCTGTGTCTGTCAAACACTAGCAAGAGCGAGTGAAGAATCTTTTATAATCAACGCGGCATCGTGAGCGGCCCTGAGCGATATCAGTTGATTAAAGAGGCGCCTCTACATTTCGAGGGCCTGAACGGTGAGGGAAGGGCGGTATTTGGTAGTATTGTAATTACTGTCGCACGTGTCTCACGCGATATCATACCCATGTACTGCACTATTCACTCATTAGGCATAGCTCCTATCTCGTACAGTATATAGTCAGCTCAGAGCTCTATCAAGCTCCTCAGACCTTACAATACACTCATTCCACCTTGTTTGGATCTCGCTCCCATACATGACCACCTTAACGTGGTTCTAAACCTGGTTTATATCTAACCGCGGTTTTGTGGTATTAAGTCTAAACTAGGTTAGTCTATTAGCTTAATATAGTTTAACTGCAAAACGCATTAATAGCTTAGCAGATCTACATGTTAGATGCAGAGATACAGCTCTTAATGCCTATAGGTAACAACAAACTAGGAAACGCCTCTTTCTTGTATTACAGGCAGACTATTATACTTTAGGCAGCAGTTACTACTAATTAGTTATTACATCTATAGATTTAATCTATTTATATAGCTATTAAAACCTTAATGCAGAATATAAGTTACTTTAAGCACTTTTTTTAGAACATAATTTAACACTATAGCTTTTAAAACCTTTGCTTTTATTTATTTTAGCTATTTAGTTATCTAAAATTGTTATACATCTTAATCCTACACCTCTCTAAATGTCGCCTATACTGTTCTTAGAGTTAGAGATATCTAATTTTGCAACTGTAAACTGTAAAATAAAGCCTGTTAACTTCTATTAGGTTATCCTTACCTATAAACTAAAAAAAGGCCTAGCTCTACTATAACTAGGTTGTAAATAATAAAGCAAAGAAAAAAAGCTATATATCTGTAAGATATATTCTAGCTAGAAAAAGACACATCTTAGTAACACTATTACCTATGTTAAGGTAAAGCATTTAGTGTTATTAATGTCCTTAGAGACTTATTTTTATGTAAGCACTTAGCAGTCTATTTTGTCTATCTATACTTTTATTACTATAATAGACACTTTATAGAGTAGTTTTAACTAATAAGCCTATTATAAGGCTTTAATAAAACTACTTACTTATTATAAAGTGCCTTTTTTAGCTATTAAATAAGAGGAACTAGAGTAACTTTACTTTACTTATAACTCTGCTATTAAGGATAAGCTAATTACTGTGTAAACTATAGTTATATAATACATTATAGTAAACTATAAGCTTTATTAAAAGCAGCTGTCTACTAGCATAATAACTGCTATAAGCCCTATTTACATCTCCTTAGACCTCTAAACATTACTGCATTATTACTTAATACTTATAGTTTACGCATAATAAGTTAATTAAGACTATTAGCTTTAAAAGGCACTTCTAGGGCTTCTAGAGCTACATAATAGCTACTCTAGAAAGTAGTAAGCAGTTTTTATTATAAATACTCTTAGAAAATATAATATTACATTCTAGATTAGCTATTATATAGATAATAATATAATGTTAAATAATACCTATTTAAAAGCTTTATTAAAGTAATTAAAGTGTAAATATAACATTAGTTATAAGTTTAATTAAGCACTTATTAAGCTAATTATCTAAGTAGATTAACTTTAATACAAAGCATTATTAAGTTTATTATATTACTTATATTATTAATTTTTCTTTTTAAGCTTTTCTTCTTGCGTCTTTTTAAAAGGCTTTTATTGCTGCTTTTAAAACTACTTTTAGTGTTACTAAAGAAGCCCTTCTTACGCAGTTTTTAAGTGTTCTTACCTTTTATTATAAACAAACTAAAGTAGAGCGCTCTTATATAAAAGAATAAAGTAAATAATAAAAGTAGTAAAGTAGTAATGTAAGTATTATTTTAGTTAAAGACTTTAATAGCGTTAAAAACATCTCTATATTACATAAGCTTTATAATCTTATAGTTTAGCTCTAAAGTTCTATAATCTACTAGGGTCTTTAGAACAGAGCTATTAGTCTATGTTTTAAAATTAATAATTAGATATAATAGTCTTTTTAGTATTAAGTTATTACATAAGCCTTAAAGAAAATAGATAAGATTAAAAGCTTTATAACTAACTATAAAAACATTCTAGGCAATAATTAGCTTTAAGCTAATAATTAAGATATTCTTAAAAAAGCTACTTACTTTTTAGAGCTATTTGCATTAGCAACTCTATATATAAAGAAGAATAAGTTATTAATTATATAATTACTTAAGCTTATAAATCTCTTATTAACATAGTATAAGAAAAAAAAGGTTAGTATCTAGTTCTTTTTAATAAAGCTAAGTACTTATGTTTAGTAGAACTACTACTTCTTACTTAAGAACTATAATAAACGCATAATTTAAGCTATTAACATAGGCTAGTACATACTTAACAAATACTATAACAAAACAGAAGAGACACTTATATATGCTGCTGTAATACTACTTAATCTGTGTAAGCAAGCTGCCTACCTATACTAGAACTAGCTAGAAGAGTAGGTAAAGCTAGCTATTAAACTTACTAATATAATTTAGGTAAATAATTTTAAGCTTAATAGTAAACTAGGCTCTTCTCTAGCTCTAGATAACATACCTAGTATATTAACTAGACAGCTAGATAAGCCTATAAACGTCTTTATATTATTAAAGTAAAAGATAAAAGTAAAGACTATTAGTTTATAGCTAAATAATAACTTTAAAAGCTTTATTAATAGCCTAGCTATTAATTTAAAAAATAGAGTTACTTTTTTTAAGTAGTAGTGTTAATTTAAGTAGTGTTATAGCTATCTAAAGCTTAGCTATATAGCTATAGCTATTCTCTCTATCCCTGTAGAATTATTAGAGCTAGAACAGACCTTCTCTAGGGCCTAAAGGACCTGTTTATAGAACAGATTATAGTTATAATGCACTACTATTAAGATAATTAAGTGTATTAGTAATTAGATATAATAGAGGCACATTAAGCTAGTCTAAGACAGCAGAATAGGTCTACTAATTAATCTAAAGCTTTAAGAAACTCTCCTTAGTGTTGTAGATAAGAAAGCAGGTAGAATAGATTAGTATTAAAGTAAGTAACTACACTAACACGCTTAAATTAATGTATATTTACTTAACGCAGTTTTTAACGCAGTTTTTAACGCAGTTTAACACTATAATTAACATAGTATAGTTTAAACAATACTAATATGGTATGGTTTAGAGTGATTCTTAATGTGGTTCAACCATGATAGTCATGTATGCTCGCTCCCTTGTCGAGTCGTTTGCCACATGTCCCCTCCTCAGCTTATGCAAGAATTACAGCAACATATATCTTAAGGAAGACACGATTAGAAACAAGATAAACTCTATAAGCAGATAGCTGATAAATTATAATTGCGACGTCTAAGCATCGTCGCGTTCAGATCAAAACGCGTTCTGCTAGGGCCGTGGCGACAACGAAACATTAGAACGTTATAATGAGAGCGGTATCTAACCTAGGGATGATAACTCTATGAAGAGGTCGGGCCCTCATGCTAACAAAGGACCGCAGAGAATTTCAAAAGGCCCGCAGTGGTGCCTGCCGACGAGAGTCATCTACCCCGTCTACACAATAAACAAGGCCCCGGACTTCAAAGGCAAGCAGCAAGCCGTCGCAAGATTCTGAAGGACCTCTAGCCGGACACTCTCAATGTCAAAGAAGGCATAGGACTGCTATTGGTAAGGCAGAGAGACTTAAGCAACTAGTGGCTGTGGAATTGGCAACCTCCTCTCAAGCTAGGATTGTTCGAAAGCGCCGCCGTCTCCGCACTGGGTGTGATCACATCTGCTACCATCAGCGCCGCAATCACCACAACGCAAAATTAGCCAACCGGGTAACGAAAACCGTTTACACAAAGCCCCCCCTACCTCCTTGGCTTTATGAGATGTTTCATATAATGAGCGTCGGACTCTGTACTCACTGAGTATCTACTCGCACCTTGACATCACTCAAGTCTCAGCCTTAGTTTTACATCCACAACTAGATCTTTAGCTCTCTGCCCCCCACTACTCTATCGCATTAGCATCACTTTATAGCGCTTAGCATTTGCTCTTTTATCAATCAATTCAGTTCCTCACGATCTATGTGTGCCCCTAAGCTTTACAGAAACATTTAATAAGATCTAGAACCTTGTTAGCAACCAAAAAGGTCCGCTACCAGGGACCTTCTCATTTGACAGAGGGATTCTCGAAGCAAAGCAGAGCTGAGGTGACAGCTACAACATTCGTTAGAAGTGAAGTGAAGTGATCTGGGGCAGAAGATTGCAGTGGTGGAGAGGGAAAAGGAGGAAGCTGCAGCAGGAATTAGAAGAAGTAGGTTTGTGCGAAATCTTGAGGGCTACGTGAATTTTATGCTAACCGATGGTTGATGGGATTGGGATACTGAACTGCTAAATCGTGCGAAGTCTCGCGTGGCGAGATCGCGATGCTCCTGACATCAGGTGTCATACAATGCATTCTCCTGCTATGGTATATTCAATGGGTTGAGGCGTCGTGTATTAAGCACATCCGCACCTTTGATAGTAGAGCGTTAATGCCCCGCGTGGAAGGAAGCCATAGAGATACCGCACATGCCGCCTGCCGATTTTTCGGATATTGTCTGGGTACCTAGCAGCCATACAGTGCGTTCCCAGCAACGTAATAGCAATTATAATGCAGCTCTGCAGCGCTTCAAAGCTAGAGAAGCCTGACAGCTATCATAAGACCAAAAATCAGGACATTTGAACATGTGGCGGCGTAGATAATGCCCATAGAGGGTGGGCAGTGGACATGGGTGGATACTGGAAGTCGATGAGCGCACGGTCCCCCGCCAGCGAAAATCTCGGTAAGCGGCTGAATCAGCCATACAAATGTCGCCGTAGATATACTACTGATCGATAAGCCCGCCACGGATAAATACCCCGCGTGCCCAGAAATGTCAACATGAAACGCAATTTGACTACTCCAATTCAGGCAAGCGCCTACTTAATATGTCAACCCGTAAATTGCTCGGCCTGCATCATTGACAGTACATTTCAGAAGCTGCGTACTCAAACGTCCTGCCGTCGTTGATTGTCAAATCTCGTCTTTTTTTTTCTCCCAATTCCCGACTCCAATCCACTTGTGCGCCTCCAAATATGGCTCCCACTTTCATGAGGATGTGCACGCTCGGTTTAGCTAGCGTTTCTTCGATTCTAGCAGCGTCGTCGTGCCCAGGACTTACGGTAAGCCACGACGGGGAGCCTGTTGGGGAATTTAAGAATGTGAGCGGAAGTGAGTCTAGCGCAATTGATTGCAGCGAAGTAGGGACTCACCGCATACAGTTCAAGTATACCATTCGTATGCCAAGGGCAACCCCAATAACAGCAATGCGATTCTCTATGTAACGGATATCTATGGCGTTCCGCTTCTGCAGAACAAACTGTAAGCCTCTCTGCAGCGGAAACCTAACCGTAAGATGTAAGAAATTCTAAAGATCTCCACAGACTCGCCGATTCCATAGCCCGCGCAAACTACAATGTAATCATGCCAGACTTATTCAATGGTGATGCGGTTCCGGTGACCTCTTCCGAAGGTCCGGCACTCAACCTTACGGACTGGCGTGCGCGACATCCCACTGCTGAGATCGACCGCATCATCGGCGAGATAATCGCGTATATGCGCAATAGCCTCGGTGTGAAGAGGATCGGAGCTGTTGGGTACTGCTTCGGGGGGAAGTATGTACCGAGATTCCTTTCCGAAGGGAAAGGAATCGATGTTGGATTCATCGCGCACCCGAGTAGTCTCGAGGCAGCGGAGATTCAGGGCATAGCTGGGCCGATAAGTATTGCTGCTGGAGGTCAGTTTTCTAAATTTGCAGCAACTCTCTGCGAGATGTCGTTTGCTAACAGGGCGAGAGCAGAGTTGGACAGCGCGTTCAATGCAACAGGCCGCCGCAAAGCCGAAGATATCCTTACGAGTAAGAACTCAACGTACGAGGCCAATTTGTATTCCGGCGCACCTCACGGTTTTGGCGTGCGGGTAGATCTGAACAACAAGCGGCAGAAGTATGCAAAGGAAGCATCCTTCTTTCAAGCAATCACTTGGTTTAACACATGGCTTTGACGACGCGGGAAACTGTCAATATAAAATGAATTCAGAAGGTAAGGGACAAGGAACACTGTATTGAATGGGGATTGATTAAGAATTATTCCGTAAGCATGACGGAAGATAGTGATATTCTCCAATCAGTCTTCTCGAACTATCCCACGTTACTTGCAATCACGGGACCAATAACAACTCTGGTCTTACGTTAAATAACCTTTGAAATTGTTATAGGTCTGGCGAGGGTGCAGTTTCAGCCTCCCATATGAGGGCGTTTCTTGTAGCTGGAAGAGCTAGCTATGAAAGATACCAACAGCCGCCTGGTGTGTAGAAAGAATACGCCCGTCATACGGCCGCGATCCTCGGGAGGAAGCCGTCATCGAGTGCCTATCCATGAGTTCTGTCTACCTAGAGATCTGTTCGTAGGTAGGGTCATGAAATCTACAATCGCGAGTACTTCTGAGTTTTCCCGATGTAAGGTGCAACCCTCATCAGACTCGAAAAATAAGTAGGTTGAGAGGCCTTGCACAGTCTAGGGAGGTGTCCCTAATATACTTAGATGTGATCTTTCTTTTATATAGATACATAGGATCCATAGCATACTGGGTAGTTCTACATTATCGTACGTTTACTCACTTTACGGCGCTAACAAAACCGCCCGTCTCGGAAAATACGCTTATAAAGATTCTTCATCATCGTATTGGCTCCGATCCTTGGAATATTGGAAAGAGATGACTGAGTAGCCCTATGTAAAATGGAATTGAGAGTACGTCCATAATTTCGTGCAAAATTGAACTCAGTAACAGGGAACGTCTAGGAAGAGCAATCATGCAACGGTAACTCATAGATGTCTAGATATGAAGCACTAGGGTATCGTTGCTGCGCCTTTACTCAGGTACTGCACATGAACAAGGATTGCCAGTTGCATTCCAAAACATCCAGCAAATTGCATTGAGTGGGCGACTAGAGTTAGAGGGAGAAATATATAAGGAACCTGGCACGGACTACAACCGAAAGGGGAGGCAAAGGGAGGTGCTGCTCAGAAGGAGGACCGAGGTCGGTGAAAGAAATCATGCGTATACACTTTTTGCGAAAAGTGGGTATAACCCAAACTCTGAAACCAACTGACAATGCCAAGCGGATGGATCTTTGCGGCCTACTCTGCCAATTCTGCGTCTAGGACTTCACCGACCAGAGGAACTAAATTTTGGTTATTATTTTCCTTATTATACTGGGCTATCGAGAGAACTATACAAGTCCCCTCCACACATGAGCCCTTGGGTATTGGGAAAAAGGACACTAAAGTGCGGTTGCGGTTGATGTTCTACGCAGAGATGTCAACAATCAAGTCAATCAAGTTGGGGTGAATTGCTTGTTTAATTGACGGATCTGGCGTCTTTTGTTTAACTTAATTAACTTAATAGGCAAAATAAGGCTTAACTTGTTAACTTAATTAACTTAATTAATAGGTGTACTGTACAAAACTGGTTCCTGTAGTACAACAACGGCGTACGGCGTATGGCGTAGTGAATTAAGTGTTGTAGATCTTGTAGATTGTCTCCAGCTCTTTAGGAGAGATAGTCTCACTACGTGGACTTTGTAATCCTGTTGTAGGCTTTAAGCTAAGGCGCTTCTAGCTACAGAGACTCTAAAGGGCAGAGAGGAGGTCTGCTTTTATGCAGAGACGTCTTATCTCTAATAGATTACTAAGCTCTAAGAACATCCTCTTACAATTAGTAGCTGCTGCAGGGATGCTTAGGATTGTAAGGGTGAAGCGCGATAAGATAGGGTAGTTGTTAGCCTTCCTTATCTAATAGATAATTAGGTTGCGCGTAAACAGAGAGTCTTTAGGCATAAGTAGCTTAATTATCTAGCGCTTAAACTTGTTATAATAATAGGCTAGACAGGTGTTGTTACTTTGTAGGGCAGCTCTTATAAACTCTAACTAGCTTAAGGCTGGCCTAGTACATGCCTTCTTTAGCAGAGGCTCTAGAGTACTAACAGGAGAGGCGGCATCTTTAAACTCTAACTATAAGTGTTAAAAGCTAACGTAGCAATTGTCTAGCTAGCCTTTATATGTGTAAGGCCCTTTATAAAGCTTCTTATTATAATTAAAAGGCACTGTCTAAACCTTATCTATGTAACCTTTTGTGCGTAGGTGGAGACAGTAAGTAGTGTAATACGCTGGGGTGTCCTTTAACTTGCGCAGATAATTAATAATCTTGCTATAAGCTATGTTACAGGTAGCTTAGACATAATTCTCTAGGGTGTTAATGTTGTTAAAGTTAACATTATTATACTAAATAAGCATCTTGTTAAGCGTTGTTGTAAGCTAATTAAGCGTAGAGAGGACCTTCTAGATAGCGCCTAACGTGCCAGCTACGCCCCTGCCCTCTATGCAGGTAGTAGCTTCTTTAAAGGGCTAAAAAATCTGTTAGTACTCTGTAATTATTACTTAGTTCTTAGTAGTAAGGCTGTCTTCTTTAATAAACTAACACTTCTTAAGATTAGGCAATTAGAAGCGTTAATAAGTGCTCTAGTAATAAAACTCTATAAGCTTGTAGTTAATATAATTATTAAGAGGCATGCAGAGCTTAAGTGCGCGTGTAAAGTAATTGTAATAGCTGTTTTACTTTGTCTTTACTAGCTTAACAATCTCTAGCGTCTTAACCTTGCAATTGCCCTCTAATTAAGCGTTGTGGGTTGTCTAGCACTGTTTAAAAAGCTGTTAAGCTTGTAGAGTGCAGATAGAGGCAATAACGTTAATTAAGACGCCTAGAGGGCTAGCGCGACGCTACTTGTTAAGGAACGCCTCCTCCTTGTTAAAATGCTCCTCTGTGTTATTAAACGCTTTACAATCTTTGCTAAAGATAATTTGCTAGGCAGTAAGGTTAATTATATAGTAGGCGCAGTGTAGGTGTTAATAGTAGGCGTTAAAGTTGTATTTAATAGCTAGGGCGTTAATTGCGGAGTTGTTATTTGTAGTGTTATTAAGGATAAAGTAACCTAAGTTGCAGGCAGAGATCTTAAAGCTCTTAAGTGTAGTGTTAACAATAGTAGCAATATTAACGCCTGCATGTTAGCCTATTAATAAGGGCAGGCCTAAGACGTAATTGTAAGGTGTACTGTTATAATTAAGATAGTAGACATAGATACCTGTTAACGCCTGTTTACCGCCTGTTAACGTCTAGTTATTAAAGGAGACATAGATTGCTAATCACGCGTTACAAAGATAATTAATAACAGCAGGCACGTACAACTTGTACTCCGCGATTATATAAGCTTGTAGTGTATTGTGGGACCTCTAGAGCTCTGCCTTAGCTAGCAGGTTAGCCTGCTTTAACATAGCTTAAAAAGCAGCGCCCTTAATTACTAAAAGCGCCTAGTTATTAGCTACTACTTAGTTAAGCACTAATTATAGGAAGCGTAAGCGTGAGAAGCTCTCTGTGATAAGGTTAGCAACGCCTTAAGATACCCTAAGGCCTTTATAGTAGATGTGGGCGAGCAGGGAGGACTGCTAGGAGGTGGGCGTTGTGACGCAGGAGGTGGATTTTTAGCTATTTTTATTAACGCTGTGGCTAGCCTTACGCTTAGCAAGATAGCGTGTAATTAACGTAGTTAATAGATCTGCTTAATAGAACCTGTTAGGGTGCTTATAACAGTAGTAATAGTAGTAGAGCTAGTACAGGCGCTGCTGCTTGCGGTGCCACAGGCAATAGCTGTACTGCTAAACCTAGCTCTTTTAACTGCGCTTTGCTGTACAAGCTAGCTTGTAATAATTAGGTAGACGCGTCTAATTAATGCTATTATACGCGTTGTTATTATCTTTATCTTAGTTAGTTGTAGAGGGGGTCCCTCCTACAAAGCTTTTGTTAACGTTAAGCTTTAACAGCGCGTTAGTAGCTATATTAGTGGCGCCCTTGTTAGGGGGGGTTTGTAAAGCTGCGCTTTTAAGCCGCTAGCTAAAGACGTGAGATAGGGCACTATTTATGCCCTCTAGACAATTAGGGGACGTTATATTAATAGAGAGGGGCGTTAGTAGGGTAAGAGAGTTAGTGTAAGTTAGTAGGTTAGATAGGCGGAAGTTAAGGAATCTTAGATATACAGCGCTAAGCCCTATTAGGCAACTATTATGACTTTTATCTCTGTTAACTCTAAATTGCCTTATCCTAGATTTACTACTCCCACCTCCCACGCACTAGAGGATCCTGTATCCTATAGTAAATCTCTAGGGATCTAGGGGATTTAAGTCTGTTAATTAAGTTAATTAAGTAGGCACAATTTGCTTAATTAACTTAGTAAATTTTGCCTAGCTAATTAACTTAATTAATAGCTGTTAATTAAGTTAATTAAGTTAAGTTATTAAGTTAACTTAATTGTTGCTAACTCTACTCTTTGCTTGGACAGGAGCTTGTAATTTCCTCCTTGGAAGGCCATATCCTAGCCCATGGAGTTTGAGAGTGAGCTCCTTTGTTACTAGGGAAGGTATATAAATGCTCTGACCAATCGCTTTCAGGGTTGTAAACCAAACATTACAAAGATAGGTAGGATTGAAGTTCCTTCGCGCTTTCCTGATCTATACTTAAAGCAGCTGTGACAACCTTGCACACCCTAAACTTTACATTTATCATGCTTATAGGGCTCAAATCATCTCACGCATAAACGAGTAGTGGAGCCTCTAAAAGAACGACGTATGGTATATCCCTGGCCCACCTCCCGAGACATAATTAATGCCAGCCCAGCCAGTATACCAGAAGCCTCATTCGCAATTTGCACCACCTACATTAAATCCAACCCCACTAGCAACAGCGGCTCCCTTAAAGTCTTTCTTCATCCACCCCCTAAAAAAATTACGCCCCTCAGCAAAAGTGTGTTTAATGAGGGTCAGCCATATTCCCTGCTCCCGGGGAACATTCAACATAAGAGCACGTTTGATACCGTTGGATTTTACTTGTAAGCGTGCTGACACAGGCTACTAGCTCTGTATTTAGACAAGTTCAGCGTCTAAGTCGCGCGATAACCTTCCTATTGCAATCTTCAGATTTTAGCATAAAAGGAAAGACATACATGCCTCTTTTCGTACAAACACATTCCAGCCGCTAGCGCCCATTTTCCAGCCTTATTTCTATTAGCGTTATACTCAGAAGCATTTTGTAATACATATGCCTGACTATATCGACAATGAACTGTTGAGCACAAGGCAGACTACCCAAGCTTTGTTTTAGCTGCACCTATTCTACAAGCGTGTACGACGTTGGCCTCTTCAATTACCCCGGTTGCTTGCCTGCTAAATTCTCTATTTCCCTTGTGTGCTTTACCCCTAACATTAGAATTCCTTTGATTCTTATTCTTAAAATTGTGGTCGCTGCTGTCTTTGTCCTCGTCTAGACCAGTAATATTATAATTAACACCTTACCGGGTGGACTGTACGTATAGGGTTTCCAGCAGCATAATCCGTAGTCACCGCTTCACGATATCGAAATTCGACTAGCGAGTGCATAAAGCCATTTATGGTACTTATACCAGCGACTCACGAATAACTGAAGTCTAACATCACGTGACTTGGTAGATAATTTGCCCTGCATCACCAAATATGTCGCGTACAGCAATTAAAAGTTTTTGAACTAACGATGATGTTATCTCACAGCAGCAGAAGACCGCTGCCATCAACTTCGTAGATTTCAGCAACTGGCAGAGAGTAACATCTGTTGGCCCACAGTCTACATGATCGCTAGATCTGTAACTATTCCTACATTGCTTGTCTTAGCTCCCGAGATTGCTGCATTTGCATTTCTGAAAATTTGCTACCGCAGTCCTGAATTACACACCCTGGTCGTCGCTCTGCTGCCTAAGGCACTGTTTGAACTCCCTAGCGTTGACATATAGTTCCAGATACCTTCTTTTACTAGTGTTCCGGAGTATTGTAGCTTGTTGTGACGATCTACTCCTACTCTATGTCCCGTTAGAAAATGGCGTTGATTATCGGCTTGATGAAGAGTTAGCGTTCCGGCATGTCTGGTTTGGTGTTCTAGAGCCATTCTAATGAAACTGGGTTGTCTGGCCGGAGAAATTATTCTATGTAAATTCTAAGACTGTGGCTAGTTCATTAAATATTAAATGATCCCCCGTTGCTATTTTCAATATCTCAGTAAATCCCCTCCCCCAATCCTCTGGAACATACGCTTAAAGTCCGAGAACCGAATGAGATACTTGTAATACAAGCATAGGAATGACTTACGCACATCGTCTCCAATCCCTTGTATCCCGGAGGGACTCGTAGACGCTAGTATGTAAGCATCCGTTTCCCTATCCACGTAGATGAATTGCTGAAAATAGAAACGTAAGATCTATTGCTAAGAAGTTTTCGGCTCCACAAGGTATGACTTACCCTACATGCCTACAAACTAGTCTGTATATTGTTCGATTTTATCACTTCCTCGCTATTCTCACTATTTCCTACAGCTTCCCTCACTACCTCTTTAGTGATATAGACATTTCCTCTCCTTACTTAAGGTCGTCGCTCAACGATATTTTTGGTGTCTTAAACAAGCAGATTAGCCTTCCTTTCTAGGAAGAAGTGGGCTAGTCCTAATTAGGAATAATTACGTAACAGCTCGCTTACGCGCACAGCTGCCACAATAAACAATCTAACCAACCCAGCTTCACATCTCCTCCTGCCACGCCCACTAACCCACCTAACTAGGGCAGTGCAACCTTACTAGCTAATCCTAAACTGCTAAGAACACTATAAGTACACATCTTACTTTATTTATACATTTTAAGTTAAAATTTAATTAGAATAGCCTTTAACACTCTCTACTTACTTCTAACATAATAGATTATGTCTAATAATGCTATAATAACACTAAATAATAACTAGTTATAACTTAATAATAAGCCTTTATTACTAAAAATTAATACTAAAGTTATTATTAATTTTTAAAGTAAAAGCCTAACTAAAGGCTAAAACCTTTTAGCTAAAAAAGCTAGTGCTAATAGTAATAGTAAGTTTTACTTTATATATGTTATAATTTAAAGCTAATTAAAAAAAATAAAAGCGCTAGATAATAATAAACCTACTTTATTAAATAACATATTATTAGAACTTACTTTTTTGCCTTTTATACTTAATACATCCTAACTAGAAGACACGCAGTTTTGCCTAAGTCTAATAGCATTATAGGTAGAACTAAACTAGACAGTGCCTGCCTACGCTTTTAGCTAGACTAGACTATACAGCTTATAGAGCAGCTAAGATTAAAGCTAGTAATAGTATAGTAAAAGTATAAGTAAATCTAAATTAATTTAGATTAATATAACTTAAAAAAAAATTAAACTAATAATATTTTTTTATAGCCTACTTTTACTTATATCTAACTTATATTTAGCTATAAAGAATATTAGTAGTAATTTGCCTGTTAGCTAAGTTATAGACTATATCTGCTACTGCAAGGTCTATATCTACAGGCCTAGGGTTAATATCTGCAGGCTTAGGGTCTGTACTAGAACACCTAGTAGCCTTAACATAAAGCACTTTTGTTTACTTTAGGTAGACTGTACCCTTTCTAGCAGCAGTTTATGCCACTATATTCCTAGTATAGACATTATAGATATAGCATAGGTTAGGCTTTACTTACTCTAACCCTAATTATTTTACTTTATTAGATAGATCTAGCTAAAGCTAGGTTAAAGCTAACTAAAAGTAAAAAAAAAAAAAAAAAATTATACTTTAGCTTAAACTTTTAAGTAGTAAATCTAAGTAGTTTAACTTTTTTATAAAAAATACTAATTTATATAAAATTATTAATTTAAAGCTGCTATATAAAAAAGTCTAGACTACTATAAAGATAATAAAACTCTCTAGGCGCCTAATAGACCCTAAGTTTATAAAAAATTTAAACATAAAAATTATAATAGCTTATTTAAAGTTAGTTAAAATGCAAATAAATTAAATTATTATAGTGTATATATAAGTTAATTTTTTTTAGAATAGCTTTAACTTAGTTTTAATTAAAGTTACACGCCCTAAAGCAGCTAAGGCACTAGTAGCCTTTATAGTAAGTTAGATCTTATAAGATTTTTACTAGAAATGCTTAAAAAAAATAGTAAGTTTATCTACTATGTATATGTCTTTAACTATTTTAGCTATAGTTATGCAAATTATTACTATAGTGTAAAAAGTAAAAGTTATAATTTTTAAAGTAAGTTATTCTCTTTCTAAATAAAATATACCTAGATACTAACATATATTAGTAGATTAAACTAAATTTATTAAATAAAATAAAGTTTATTAGCTAAAAAAGAAAAAAGTAATGCCTAAAAATATTACTACTTCTTTAAAAAGCATTCCTACTCTATAAAAGAGTCTAGCTATACTAACATCTACTCTAACACTAAAAGGGCCTAGATTAGCTTTAACTAAGGTAGATCTAAGCCTTTAAAAAGCTACTTTAGGTCTAATTTATAATAAACCTACTGTTTTTTATAATCTAGTTATAGCCTTTATAATTAACTTATTTAGTTACTAAGTTTTAAGGACTAGGGCCTAGCTTATATAGTAAAATATGTACATAGCTTTACTAATTATAATTAAGTTATTTTAAGAAGTAATCTTTATAGATAATAAATTACTATAGTCTTAGTTTAGTTAGGTCTAGAACTAGATTAAAGATATAATAAAACTTATAATAAATAAGTGCATAAAACTTAGTAAAGTAATATAGTCTTTATTATTCTAGTTTAACATAGTAGTAGATGTTAGCATAGCTTTTAATGCTAAAAAAGGCCTAGCTAATAGTAATAAAAAAAAAGTAAAAGGGCCTATATATAACACTAATATAGCTAAAAGTTAATTTAAAAAAGATAAAAACTTAGAAAATACTAATAATAAAAAGTTTATAGCTACTAATAATATAAAAGTTTTTACTAACACTTTTTTAAGTTTTAACCTTTTATTTATTAAAAAAGTTAAGACCTAATTAGCTATAAAATAATTTTATAATAAACACTTAATCTAGTTAAAGTTAGGTAATATTAAAAAAAAAAAAGTTAAGACTATAGTAAATAATCTAGGCTACACTAATATAACTATCCTTATAAAAGGCATGCTAAAGAAAAGGAAATTTTTTAAAAAGTGTAAGTATAAGCTTAATAATTATTAGTATCTTTTCTAGACTAATTAAAGTAGACTTTAAAAGCATTAAGTAAAGTTAGTAAGGTTACTTTTAGTTTACTAGGTTTAGATAGTTAGTTTATTTTCTAGATAGATGTAAGTTAGTGTAGTAGCAGTTTACTTTAGTACTATACTTACTAACGCTTTTTTTGCTAGAGTTAATAGATTAACTTTGTAATAATATACCTACTATATAAAGAACAGTGTTTATAATCTTATAATAAGTAGCTAATATAATTAGATTATAGGCTGCATATAACTATTTTTATAATAAATATAAAGTAAATTAGTAGCTATATATTATTAAGACTTTTAAAAAAATAATACTAAAGCTTAAGACTTTAAACACTTATAAACTTTCTTAACTTTTTAGGGTAAGTAGTATTTTTATTAATCTAATTAGTAAAATGTTTTTTTTACTTTTAATATTAATTATCTACTTTTTTTTTTAAACTAGACTAGTGCTAATAAGCCTAATCTATGCGCCTAATTACTTAATAATAGATCTACACTAATTAGAGATCTTATAACATGCTACTATTATAGTAGCTTATAAAAGAAAAAGAAGTAAGACTAAATATTAACTTTATTAAAAGTAAAAAAGTATTTTTATACTCTAGCTTATAATTTTCTAGTAATAACTAAAGATATTATGCTAATAAATAATATATAAAGTATTTAAGATTATAATAAATTTAGAGTATAATTAGAAAAGATTAAAAACTAGTTAAAATAACATACCTAATAAGTATTAAGCTAAACTTAATAAAAAAGTTTTTTAATATGTACTATTCTTTTAACCTTACACACTTATGCCTTAGCTAAAGAGTATGCTAGAAATAGAAGTTAAGCTTAGAATATAAGTTTTTTAGTTTAACTACTTTAGTATTATAAAATATAAGCCTTAGAAGCTTTATGTTATAGTTCTATATATAAAGTAGATAGAATTAGGTAGCATTTAGTAGATTACCTACTACCTAACTATAAACTAGTCTATCCTAGAGCAGCTACTTCTAGACAACAGTAGAGGGGAACCACATCTAGGACTAAAGCTGCCCTAGATAAGGCAGGTAGAAGCTACAGTAACAGCCCTACTAATGCTAATTTATTACACTTTTATTATTAATAAAAAGCTAGTCTAGGTTGTAGTTAAAGTTAAAAAAAAGAATATTATACTTAAGTAAAATAGTAAAAGAATAATAAAAGTTTTAGTTTTATAAGAAAATTAGCTTATATAATAAAGTAGCATAAAAGCAGCTTATATTAAAGTAAGTGTAGCTAATACTCTTCTTCTTTTGTCTAGTTAGACTATAATTAATGCAGGCAAAGTAGGTAGTTATAATATAATGCTAATTAAGCATTTTTTAAATAAATGTTTATTACTTAATACTTAGCATAACAGCTACAGGCCTAATAAGCTCTTTATGTATAAAAGAGTTAGAAGGTAAAATAGCTCTAGCAGATGTGTACATAAAAAGTAACATAGTAAGTAAATAAAAGGCAAAATAATAAAAAGTATAATATAGTAAGTAAGAAGTAAAGAGAAAGTATTATAGTAAATTAAAAAAAATTAAACTTAATTTAAAAGGGCTAAGGCTAGATCTATTATTACATAAAGCTAAAACTAGATTTTTAGAGGCACTGCCTAAAATAGAATAGCGCAGGACTAATATAATTATAATAAAAGCAGACATTACTAATAAGGCAAATATAGTAGTAGGGCAGAAATGTACATGCACTATATAGAGCAGTCTATAAAATAACTTTAAGATACATAATATTAACTACTTTACCTATTAAACTAGGCAGAATTAGAATAAAGATGCTAGATATAGTAGTAATATATAAAAAGGCTACATATAACTAGCTATAAGTAAAGATAGAATGTTATAAGTTAACACTAATAATCTTAAGCAACTAACCTTATAACTTATTAATAAACATAGTAAAACAGAGTTAAACTAGAATCTAATACTAAATAATTAAAAAAAGTAAGGTATTATTATTCTTAAATACTAACTTTACATATGTAATTATTTAAATTTCACTATTAAACTTACTGCTAAGTATTTTACTAATAAAGAAAAGTGCTATTTAGCTAACAGCAGTAACTATAAAATATATGCTATTACATAATCCTTGCCCTAGATTTAGATTATATAAGAGCATAATAAAAACACTAACCTTTAGTTATAAAGTAAATAAAGGGAAGCTAGGTGTCACAGTATCCTCCCCAGATCCCAGACATAACTGTATTAGACGCGTACTAGAGTATTATTAGTGCACGTCTAACACAAACACAACACAACATAGACATAAACTTAAGCATAAACTGCTTTAACACTAACTAAACCTAAAATAGGCTTAATTTATACTTAAAGCGCTTAGACTTTTAAGCTAAGTATTTAATTACTAATTTCCTTTTAAACTTTCCTGTTCCTTACACAACATCTTGTACCTACTATAATACCTTACATAGTAATTAAACTAGACCTCTGTAAAGCTTTATAACCTTACTTATGCATAATTATAACATTATGTTGTGTTAAAACCCTAGCTAAGAATAGCCTCTAAATTTAATCTAATAAGCTTAGTACTTACACAACTCTAAGCTATTAAAGTAAGCTAAAAAGCCTTCTAAGAAGCGCTTACTTTATAAAAAAGCTGCTATGTTGTAAGCTTTAAAGCTTTTTAAAAGAACTTTAAAGAACAGCTTTACATTATTAAGCAGTCTATTTCTGCTTTAACTCTTATTATAGTAGTAGGAACTAAGAACTTACTAGCCTTAAAGCTTACTTAGAAGTTTAGAGATAGCTTAACTTTCTTCTACCTAACACTGCCTATAACCTGTAACTTTTTTAACTTAGTAATAAAATCTAACTAACTCTCTAATCCCCTACTGTTTAATAGAAAACAGAAAGACCTACTTTCCTTCCTACACAAGCTTTAATATAAACTTAAAGAAAACATAGACTAATTCCTCTCTAAACACTCTTAGTTACTATATGCCTACTTTTAACTTAACTATAACATAACAGCCTTAATTAACTTACTAATAGATAAGAATATTATTAACCTAGATTAATTTATAGCGTTCCTGTAAGCAACTTATAGAGACTTAAATAAAAAGTTAATAGCCTTAAGTTGCCTAAACACTTTATAATAAGAAAAGAAAAGCTTTACTTTACACTTTACTAAGTTTTACTAACTTACATTTAATATAGGCCTAAATAAGATAGGTCTAATTACAGCCTTACATAACTCTCTCTTAACTAAACTGTAACGCGCTATAGTAGGAGAACCCCTCCTAAACAACCTTAACGCGTATGCAAACCTAATTACTACCTACAATAATAACATAAGGTTCCTCCCTGTACAAGCCCTAATACGCCCCTAAACTAGCGCAGTTGCAAATAAGGACCTTAATATAATAAAAATTAATTTAAATTATGCTTTAGTTAGTTCTAAAAAGCGTAAAAATTATAAGAAAAAAGGTTAATGCTTTAAGTGTAGTAAGTATAGTTATATCTTTTAAAACTACTCTATTCCCCTTTCTTAAGTCTACATAAGTAGTGCTGCTAGCACTTATTAAAGATCTTTACTATTTTAATCTTATTTCTATAAGGGCTTTAACTTATATTTAAGCTCTAATCCCTTTTACTACTCTTAACATAGCTGCAGCTATAGTAGTAAAAGCCTATAAAAAGGCTTGTCCTAGGGCTAAGTTGCCCTCTAGGACTAATTTAACACTAGATCTTTACTAACCTATAAGCTAAGTCCCTTACTAATAACTAAAAGTACTAAGTTAATATTCCTATATATTTATAATAAGGAACTATATTAGCTCTAATATAAGCTCTTATTAACTTAAGAGTAAACAGCATAAGTTACATTAACAAAAAACTAGCGCACAAACTAAATTTCTAATTAACACTGCTTACCTAAATAATTTACCTAACTAGATTTAATAGAAAACAACTTAAAAAAGGTTCTATTTTCTATACTATAACTATTATAATTACCTACTAACACTATAAGGAGTAGATTAAGCTCTATGTAATAAACATAAGATGTTATAACTTAATCCTAGAATAACTATAGCTATATTAGCATAAGGTTGCCTTTA
The DNA here is from genome assembly GCF_010093535.1 of Lindgomyces ingoldianus. Classification (NCBI taxonomy): domain Eukaryota; kingdom Fungi; phylum Ascomycota; class Dothideomycetes; order Pleosporales; family Lindgomycetaceae; genus Lindgomyces; species Lindgomyces ingoldianus. The sequence continues at coordinate 28,670 of NW_022985186.1, forward strand.
ATTACTAAAAGTAAGTTCTAAACTTTAACTCTTTTTAATGCTAAAATATATGCTTACACTTACACCTAAACAACACCTAAATAGCACTTAATATAGAAGGTCTCTAGACTTACTCTTTAATAACTTAAAAAAGAACTACTTAAGTAAGGCTAATAAGCTAAGCCTTTTACTAAAATAGGCTATGTAAAATAATTTAACAACTACCTAAACTTAAAGAAGAAAAAGCCTTTAAAGAACCTTTACTTACTTAATTTAAACATAAACTAGGACTTAAACAGCAGATAGACATCTGCTACATAAGACCTGCTCTATTTGTAACCCTAGCTTAACAACTAGATTATAAAATTTACGCAGTTATAATTTCTAATATAGACTAAGCTTTAGCTCTCTAAAAACACACTAACTTAAAGATAATAGTCTCTTAAGACTACTATAACTTATTACATGTCTTTTTCTAAGATAAGTCTAATAAGCTTTTAATATAATGTCTGTACAATTACTAGATAACTCTTAAGCCTAGTAAACAACCTAGTTATAGGCTACTATATAAGATGTTGCTAAATAAATTAAAAGTGCTCTAAAAATACCTTAATAAGAACCTAAAAAAAGAGTTTATTTAAGCTAGCTTCTTACTAGTAGTGTTACCTATACTATTTATAAAAAAACCTAAGAGTAGGCTTTAATTCTGTGTTAACTACTAAAGACTAAACACTATTACTATTAAAAACTAATACTTAATTCCCCTTTTACAAAAAACCCTAAGCTAACTAAGTAAAGTAAAGTATTTTATAAAGTTAGATATTATTACTGCTTTTAATAAGCTAAGAATAGTAAAGGGTAATAAGTAGCTAACAGTGTTTTAAACTTAATATAGACTATTTAAGTACCTAGTAATGCCCTTTAGCTTAGCTAATGCGCCTAGTACTTTTTAACATTTTGTAAATAACTTACTCTAACCCTACCTAGATGTGTTCTGCACTATGTATATTAATAATATTCTAATCTACAGCAATAGCCTTTTAGAGCACAAACAGCATGTACGCCTAGTGCTAAAGGCTATAGAAGAAGCAGGTCTACAACTTAACATAAACAAATGCAAGTTCTACTAATTAAAGGTTATATATTTAAAATATGTAATCTCTATAGATAGCATCTAAATAGACCCTATTAAGGTTTAGACTGTGCTAGATTAGCAATACTTAAAAGACATAAAGGATATTTAAGCCTTTATAAGATTTGCTAATTTCTACTAATAATTTATTAATAACTTTTTATAGTAAGTAAGCTTTATAATTACACTTACTAAAAAAAAAATCTAATTTAACTTTAACTTAAATTACTAATAGTCCTTTAACTAGCTAAAGAAAGCCTTTACTAAAGCTCTAATACTCTACTACTTTAACTCTAAACTACTAATACTTATAGAAGCTAATGCCTTAGACTACATAGTAGTAGGAGTTCTCTCCTAGACTAAGCTAGACAGGACTATTAGGCCTATTGCATATTTCTTAAAAAAAATAAGTTCTGCAGAAGGTAATTATAAGATCTACAACAAAGAACTGCTTACTATAGTACGCTACTTTAAATAATAGCAACCTAAACTAGAAGGTGCAGCGCATCTAATACAGGTCCTATCTAACTATAAGAACTTATAGTACTTTGCAACTATAAAATAACTTAGCTACTAACAAGCTTGTTAGTTTAAATACCTATTTTATTTTAATTTTAAGATTACTTATTATCCTAGTTAAAATAAAAAGAAACTAAATGCCCTTATAAAGCAATCCTAAAACATCCCTGCTTAGAAAAAAGTGTAAAAGGCTTAACACTAAACTTTACTTTAACTTAAGCTGTTTTTAAACCTTAACTTAAATAAAATAAATTAGATAATTAATTAAATTATTACTAATAAGTATTTAAATAATAAATTTATCTAAGAAACCTTAGACCTACTCTAAAACAGCGCTAGTTAGTTAAAGAAGGTAACACTAGCTAACTACAAAAACTAAAATAGTAAGCTATATTACTATAACTAACTTATAATCCCTAATTCTAACAAACTAAGAATTAAACTACTCTAAATTATACACAACTTACCTGTTAAAGAACACCTAGGTAGAGGAAAGACTCTTAACCTACTGCAGAGAGAGTACTACTAGCCCCGCATGTTCTATACTGTACGCTAATACATATTATGTTGCTATACTTACTGTAAAGTAAAGGCCTCTTAAAAAAAGTATAATAGCCTACTTAAACTACTTCTAATCTCTAAACAAGCTTAAAAAGATATATTAATTAATTTTATTATAAACCTACCTCTATCTAAAGAGTATATAAATATTATAGTAGTTATTAATTACTTAACTAAGTATTAACACTTAATACTATATTTCTCTATAACTGCCTCTAATATAGCCTAGTTATTCTACTAATACATATAAGTTTACTATAGCCTGCCTAACATAATTATATTAGACAGAGGTACATAGTTTGTCTTAGCCTTCTAGGACAAACTCTGTAAATAGCTCTAAATTGTCCCCTATCTATCTACAGCTTTTTACCTAGAGACTAACAGCTAGACTAAGAACGTAAACGCTGTAATAGAATAAGTCCTACAAGTGTACACAAACTACTAGTAGAATAACTAGGTAAAATAGTTAACTACAGCATAGTTTAAAGCTAATAACATAACATCTAAATTAACATAAGTATCCCTATTCTTAGCAAACTATAGATACTACCTTTAAATAAGATTTAAACTACTTTTAAATACCCCCTAACTAACTTATTAATCTATATAAGTAATAAATATAAACAGACTTATTAATAAAATTTAAAATATATTTAAATATGTTTATAAAAAGCTTACATAGGCTTAAGCTCTTTAATAAAAGTACATAAACTAATCCTAAACCTCTGCCCCTGCGTATGCAGCTAGTAAGAAGGTCTAGCTAAACACTAGAAATATCTAAACAAACTAATAATTAAAAAAACTTAATTAAAAGAACTTTAGCCTCTTTACAGTAGCTTATATAGTCTTATTACACACTTACTAATTAATCCTACCTAACAGCATAAAGATACACCCTGTGTTCTACGTATTATTGCTGCGCTAAGCAGCCTCTAAATCTAACTATCTACCTAGATAGCTAAACCTACTACTTAAACTTATTATTATAAACAATAAACTAGAATATGTTATAAAAGACGTTAAATAAATCTAGTTTAATAAGAAAAAATGTATCTATAAATACTTTATAAAATAGACTAGATACAACAAACTATTATAAAAACCTGTAAAAGCCTTATAAAAGAACTCTGCAGTAACCTAATTCTATGCTTAATACCTATCTAAACTAAACCTATACCCTAACAAAGACAACCTAATGCTAGAACTACTAATATAAAGGATTCCCTTCCTAATAAGGGGGGGGGTACTGTTATAGTATCCTCCCTAGATCCTAGACATAACTATATTAGACGCGTACTAGAGTATTATTAGTGCACGTCTAACACAAACATAACATAACATAGACATAAACTTAAGCATAAACTGCCTTAACACTAACTAAACCTAGAACAGGCTTAATTTATACCTAAAGTGCTTAGACTTTTAAGCTAAGTATTTAATTACTAATTTCTTTCTAAACCTTTCTGTTCCTTACACAACGTCTTGTACCTACTATAATACCTCACGTAGTAATTAAACTAGACCTCCGTGAAGCTCTATAACCTTACTCGTGCACAATCGTGACACTAGGCAAATTAAAGCTTTAAAGTAGGTCCTTTAGTAGTTAATTAATTTTATTTAAAAAAGATTAGTAGACTTTATTAGTAAAGTAAAACTTTATTACAACACTTTTAAAGCGCTTAAATAAAAAGTTATTTAAAGAATTAATAGTATTATTTTAGACTACTAATATACACTTTTACTTTAATAAAGAAGCATAGACTTCTAAGTTAGTAAGTTTTTAAAGTAAATTAGGTAGATAGATATAAAAATAGAATGCAGATACAGACTAAAACTACTAAATTTTAGAAAAAAGTGTAATAGACTTTTTATTACGCCTAGCTAAGTCTAATATCTACTAAGCATATTCTTAGTTAGTAGGTCTCTACTTTATCTTTATATTCTTTATTAGCTATAGAACAGTAAAGTATAGCTATAAATAAAAGTTCTAAAGGTAGGCTTGTACAGTCTATAACCTCTTACTGCGTGAAATAATAAGAAGAATCTAGGTAAAGTCCCCTTTTAATAGCACTAAAATACCTCTAAATAGGGAGTTATTTTTTATAATATTTTATAGTGTATAGTTAACTACTTTAAAGCAGTACTAGTGCTATATTAGAACTCTATCTTATATAATTAAATCTGTCTAATAAATAAGGTCTACAGTAGAAGAGTCTACACACATAAAGCAGGTAAATCTGTCTTTAATATTAATAAGTATTTTAAACTAATAATAAGCAGTGTAGCTGCTAGAAAGGAGAAGCGCAGTAATGCTAAATAATGCTACGCATAAAACAATCTTATGTTAGGTCTAAAAATAAGTGTAAATAGTTTTATATAAAAAGGTTTTTCTAGTTCTACTAAAGCCCTAAACAAAGTAGTAACTAAATTATAGTGTAGTAAAAATAGACTAAGTAATAGCATAAAAAACTTTTAGTTAGGCTTTATTTAGCTTATTATACACATTAGTATAATTAAGATTCTGCTTTATAGCATTATAATTAAGCTGCTTAGCAACTAATAAATTAACAGCCTCCTACACCTAATATTCTTATAGCATAGGCATGTTAAAATTAGAAAGGTTTTTTTTAAATAACTTAAGCATAGCCTAGTTAATTAGCTATAGGCATAAATTTTTTATAAAATTAGTAATGCTAGAGGGCAACACTATTTATTCTAAGTAAAGAGGTAGGTTGTTAGATAGATGTTAAAAAAACTTATTTTATAACACTATAAAATTACCTATATTTCTAAAAACTAAGGCTTAGAGGAAGACATAATGTAACTTAAAAGCAAGTGCTAAATGCTAAAGCTTAAAAAATATATACTACTATAATTTATTTTTAACTAAGAGATTAAGAGCTAAATAGGCATTTTTAAAAGTAAGTTAGATTTAACTATTAACTATGTAAAAATGTTTAAAACTAATTACACTTAAAATTTATATAAAAAGCATCTTAAGATAGAAACGCTTTTTAAAGGAAAAACTATAGAAGTAGACATAACTAATAAAGTACTAATTATGTTAAAACTAAGTCTATTTACTACTGTTTTTCTCTAGATTTTAATAATACTAGGTTAAAAAGTTTTAGTAAAAAAGATTATACTTATTTATGTAAAAAGCATTATACTTTAACTATTTTATTAATAATAATTTTTTTTATTTAACTATAATCTCTACCTGTTTAGCACTGTTCTTGTTATAAAAGGTAACTATATGCTGTTCTAGTAAATGCACTGCTAATTAAATAATAAAAAGCTTTTTTTTATAAACTTTAAACTTTATTAATTACTAAACAGCCTTAGTTAGTCTAATATAGCGCATGTTTAGATACTAGGTAACCTTGTCTTTTTACTAGATATAGATAACAACCTAATTAGTGCCCTTATAGATATACTTATGTATATATTTAACTAACTTTATAGAGGCATAGACTTTTATGTTAACATATGCGTTATACTTATGTAAAAAGTATAGACTATAAAGCACTACTTAGTAATTATTAACTATAACATTTTAACTATAACACTTTACAACTTAAGTTAAACTAGGTTAACACTAATATATAAAATAACTATCTCTACTAACTAAAGTTTTATTAGCATATTCCTTTAGAAATTACTTTTAATAGGTTGCTTAGAGAGAATGCTTTATAGTCTACATATAGGGCATGCTAGGATTTAAAGTTTTATATAGCCTATAAACTATAGTAGTTTTAATAATGTTACTTAAAACTTTATTTAGATTTTAAGCCTTTATAAAAAGCTTAGCTTATATAACTTAATTAATAAAGTTTAGATTAAAAAACTAATTATAGTAATTATAACATAAAAAAAGTAGAATGTAAGCATAAAGTAAACCCTACTTTTAGTACTTAATAGTATACATAATACTAGTATACTAGCTAAATACATAGTTAGTCTAGAGGTCTGTAAGGAGGGAGTTAAGACGCAGCTTAAAAACGCGTGTAACTAGATCTAGCTAATCTAATAGCTAAAAGGACGTACTAATCTCCTGCTCTAACTCTAGCTATTTAGAATTAGTAGTAAAAGTAATAAATAAAGTAAGTTAACTAAGCTTTTAAATAGTAGCTATAAAGTTTTAATAACACTACATAATAAAGTAACTACTGCTAATGTAACTTAAAGGAAAAACAGTTTAAATTCTAACTAAATTAGCCTAAAAGTTGTTTTAATCTAATGCATTACACACTTCTTAATATAGATTAGCATGTAACTGTTTTTAATTTACTATAATCTACTATAACTTTCTTTATTTACACTAAGCCTAGCAGTTAATAATAAATTACTAGAATAATAAACTATAATTAAAAGGCATAATAAGACTACTACACTAAAAAAATAAGTAAAATTAGTAATACTTAGAATTAGTTAGAGTATTCTAAGTGCAAAACATGCGTAAAGTACACAGCTATAAACTATAGTAAAACCTAAAAGTACTCTATAAAAATATTAAAACATAGTAGAGAAGCTAATATGCTATATATGTATATTTAATTTTTTAGTATAGAGACTAACAGTGTTTTAAATTAGGGCTAAGTTAGTAGTAAAAAATAAAATTTTAGTTATAATCTTTAACTAGCTTATTATAAACTAAAGTAGTAATTTTTTTAGTAATAAGTAAGTTTTTTTAATATTAATTAGCTCTAGCCTACATAATTAACTATAGTTATAAATTAAAAGTAATTTATAATTTCTTATTTTACTTATAAGCTTACTGTAACTACTTATATGTAGTTTTATATATTTTAATTTAAAAATTATTATAATCTATTTTAACTATCTATAGCAGCTGTGTAAGTATAGTTAGATTAAGACTACTATTAGCCTAATGCCCTATACACACACTGTTAGCCTAGGCAGGATTGTAAAAGTACAGCTGTGCGTAAGAGAGGACGTCCCCCTTAGCAGGCTTTAATAGGCTATGTATATAGTACATCTTTTTTATAATCTAAAAAACCTTTATGCCTATGCTATATACACTTTAATTTATTTATTTATAGTTAGCTAACATAAAAGCTAAAGCTGTGTTATATAATTAAAGATGCTTCTAAAAAGATCTGCTAAGTAGGTGCTTACCCTGCAAAAGATAACACAGAAATAAAGGTAGATCTAAAAAAGTTAAAAAGTTAATATTACCTATTAAGTAATATATAAAGTACTAAGGAGAATTTACCTAACTCTTATTAACCTGCTTTTTAAGCTAGTAAAAGGCACTATAGTTAAAATAGCTACTTATAGAATTCTGTATTAAACTAAAGTTAATAGAAGTAATATAGTTTATAGTAGTAATAATATATGCCTTTAGTAAATTATCTTATAAAAGACTAGCCTTTAGTTGCTTTTAATTTTTACATAACGTACTTCATAGGCGAGTTGCTCACACACCTGAGTTGCTTACTTTTGCTAAGACCCCACTAAACCACCCTTTCTACACTAATGCATTCCCTACAACACTACTTAAACGCGCTAAAAGAACATTAGATATAGCTTACGCTCTAAGCTTTTAAATAAAACATAAAACTCTTAAAGAAATATGCTGTAGCTATGTATAAAGTCCTATAAAAGATAACAAATAACTATAGCACTAGACAACTTTTACAAGCTAATTCTACAGCTAAATTATAAAGGCTAGGCAATAAAAAGAAGCAGGTGATTATTAAGACTATACTTAAGCTATATGCGTAAGGAATTTCCTCTTAGATAGTATTTATAGCTAATATAGCTAATTCTTTGCGCGCTAAGCGTAATCTAGGCTATGTTTACATAAACTAGCCTAGTATGTTTGTAAAGTGTTATTTAGAGCTTAAAGTAAAGTTTTAAGCGCAAGTATAGTTAAAAGATATCTAGCTAATTATAAACCCTGTCTTGCTAAAGTTGTACGTGTTATTATCCTAGATGCTATACTTAGCTTTAATATTCTCTACAAGGCTAAACCTGCCCTAAATTACCCTAGAACTCTTATAGAGGGCTCTCTTATAGTTATACTTACGCTTAAATGTTACTTTAAGCTCTAAATAACGCTTCACAAACGTACTAGGCTAGTTTATGTAAACATAGCCTAGATTACGCTTAGCGCGCAAAGAATTAGCTATATTAGCTATAAATGCTATCTAAGGGGAAATTCCTTGCGCATATAGCTTAAGTATAGTCTTAATAATTACCTGCTCCTTTTTATTGCCTAGCCTCTATAATTTAGCTGTAAAATTAGCTTATAAAGGTTGTCTAGCGCTGTAGTTATTTATTATCTTTTATAGGACTTTATATATAGCTATAGCACATTTCTTTAAGAGTTTTATGTCTTATTTAAAAGCTTAGAGTGTAAGCTGTATCTAACGTTCTTTTAGCGCGTCTAAGTAGTGTTATAGGGAATGCATTAGTGTAGGAAGGGTGGTTTAGTAGGGTCTTAGCAAAAGTAAGCGACTCAGGTGTGTGAGCAACTCGCCCATGAAGTACGTTATAAATAAAGATAAAGCAAGCTAATCTAAAGTATATTAAAAAAGTAAAGATTAGACAAGTCTTTATAAAGTTAGCTATATATTATAATAATATATATATATAGACAGCATAAAAAAAGTAAAAGTTAGTGTAAAAAACTTAGAAAAAGTTAATTATATATTATAATAGATTTAAATAGATAGTGTAGAAAAAGTAAAAAAAAGCATAAAAGTCTTAAAAAGGTTTTAATATATATAAAATAATTAATTAAGCACTAGCGTTCTACTTAATGCAGTGTTACGCCTAGCATGTGCAGGTTAGCCTTAGCATAGACTTAATTAGACTATAGTAGCGTAAGCTTAAACACATTTTAAAAGTTATACATTAAAGTTAACATTAGCTAATAGCTAACACGCCTAGATAAAACTAGATATAAGCGCTAAAGAATATAATAATTATAATAAAGTAATATACTACACAGCTATGTTTATTACACTAGTAATAAAGAGCTCTAACTTTATTAGTAAAAAAGTTAAAGAAGGGTCTATAGTTATTATAGACTAAGCAGAAAGTAAGCAATAAGTCTATATAGTAATAATATAAAAAAATAACACTGTATAATAAAAAAAAGAGAATAAGTTAAGAGAGAAAGGTACTAATTAAAAAAAGTTAAAGTAGATTAAAGATAAATTAACTTTAAGTAAATTAAGATTTTACTTATTAAAATAAGGTGTAGTAAGGCTTATGCTACACTAAATAAAATTATTTTTTTAGAGACTTTAAAAGTATAACTTTTTTTAAAATAGCATTTTTATTAAGTTTAAAAAAAAACTTAATTAAGCTAAAAACTTTTAAGAAAAAATTTTATATAAAAAAAAATTTAAGCTATCTAAACTTATTATTTTAAGTAATAGAACACCTTTAAGCTCTTACCCTCTATATAATAGTTTATAGTATGCAAATATGCTTTTAATTTTAATATAATTAGTATAGCTTTATAGCTTAAAGAAAAAAGAAAATAGTTAAAAGTGTTTTACATTAGGCTAATATTATATTAGGTGTAATCTTAAGGCTTTTATAATTCTTTATAATAGTTAGTAGATAACATAGAATAACCTAATACACTTATATATATTATAAATAGCTATAATATAGTAGCTTACTATAACTTATTATTATTATAAAGTAAAGTTAACTAAGGCTGTAAAAGTATTAAAGCAGATAATGTTTAGTTAGAAAAGATTAGAACAAGTTAGAGCAGATATAGAGCTAAAGCCTAAAGTTGCACTACTGTTTTGCTTAACTAGGGGGAGATCCTCTAGAACCCTCTTTTTGCCTGCAGCAGGCTTTGCTTAGAAAGTCTTAGCAGAGCTAATTACATTTAGCAGGAAAAATTACACTGTAAAAGTAATTTTTACACCCCTAACTGTGCAGTAGTTAATTACAATAGGAAAAAAAGAAGACTAGATTAAGCATGTAGCATAGCAGAACAATTACTTAAAGCTTAAAAACAAATAGTAACGCAGCTTTTTAGTTACTAATTTTCTACTAATTAAATTAATAGCTGGCTTATATCCAGACTAATAGGAGAGAGGGCTTGGCGGTAGAGATAGTGTAATATTTGATTGATGATGATGATGAGTGCTGTGTCGTTGAATTAGAGTTAGCGGAGATAGTGAGGCTAAGACGACTCACCTTCCGTGAAAAGTTTTACGTTAATCCTCTTTCGTTTAGCCTTCTTTGGAAATGCCTAGGTACCCTTACCGTAGATCCACCATCGAGATCTCCGGGCCTCGGCAGGCCGCAGTCCAACTCAAACTTTAAAGTTTGCAAGCGGAGGAAGAAGATTCCCCCGATGGGCCATGTCAGTGGCGAGGCAACTCTGGTCTTTAGCGAGACTAGTCGAAATAGCTTCATATGCAGCTTCACGGGTGTCCACCACTCACCCAAGAACGGTGGTACAGCTCTTAGGTTGCATGCGATGGAAAGAAAGAAGAGTTAAAACATGATATCGTTGTGTTATATGACGGCCCTATCTCCATGAGTGCGAAGACTAGAGCTATCACGACGCCCACGGGCTGCGGTCATTGAAGTGCGTGGTTCATGGCTCTGTATTACGCAGTCTTCTTTCATAGCTACCGCCATTGACTTCTCTAATCCAACGACCATGCACAATCACCTCTCGTCTTCGGCACCCACCGAACCACCATGTATATCTTTCCTGCAATCACCATCCTCACGACCCTAAGCGCCATGACAACTGCTAACTCCACCCCCCCCACCTTCCAAGGAAGCCATTGGCCTGCTTAGCCACATAGTAGATAACCTAGACACGAACAGGCAGATATACTGCGGGCCGCATTTCATCAGCAACATGGACAAGATCCCGATTCTCGAATCCCGATCCGGAGAGCATGATTTGACAGGATACCAATGCGCTCGTTTCTGTTCCCCATATTGCCACTCCCTATACCACTCTATTAACAAATGCGACTAAACCAGCGGTGGTATTTACAATACACTGTAGCAGCGATAAGATGAATGCCAAGTAGCACTGCCGTATACTTGTGGTGGAGAGAACAGCTGTGTTATGGACAGGTTTAATTGGGCGCTTACGTGAAGAGGGAAAGGTCTTCAGAAATATGGCATTCTGGTGCACGAAAACAAAGAGAAGAAATTCGTTAGTGTCTGTAGGAGTGTGTGTACAATTGAGAGATGGAGGGCTAGAAAATCACCCGAGGTTCCGCGATAAAAAGGGGCGAGATAGGAGAGCGTTTCCCGCCTTTCCATTACCTCAGCTCCCTTCCCCGTGGGTAGCAGCTGCTCCATCCGCCCACAAGATATGCATGATTTCATTCCACCTCGCATCTCGTTGCACTCCTTTAATACCTGCCCACATGCCAGGGGCTTGGCAGTGGAAACCATGAAGAGAACTTTTTTTTTTTTGTTGAAATTCTGACTGTAGCTAGCATTTGCAAGGCAGGGTACTCGCACAGCTTCCCACCAGCCTCGACACAACATGTTTGCTTCGGGAACTGATCAGGATTGATCCGTTGCGGGCTTGCGGGCCGCCAGCGGTGCCGTTGCCATTTCCTACGCTTGCACTTGTCTCAAGTAGAACGTCCCATTATCGTCATCGTTTCTACAACCACTGTCTACTTTCCATTTGTTTCATCGCACAGCCAGCCGTGAACCAGCCGCAACACGTTGAGCTTAGGATCCTCCTGTGCTCTGGACTTCTGCAATATATCTGTATGCCTCTTCGAACAGGGCTCGAGTGCTGGCATGCACTGAGAAGACGAACGTTTGCGGCGAGGTATTGCGGACACGGTGAGAGTAGCGAATGGCTAGTTGCAACTTTCTACCTGCTATCAGCACGATAGTGCAAGACGAACCCAGCGCAACTTGTCACGGATCCACGCCAAGATCTCGGGCTGATCGACCAAGTCAGGGATCCGGGATGTAGGGGAGGTTGCAGCTCGGTCATACACGCTAAAATCTCGCTTGTCGGCTAAATTTCGGCCAATGTATCCAAAAGCTCGCGCGACACGGGAAAACTTCCTCCAAACAGCACCCACCACTACGTCAGGTCGCAGCCTTGAAACTCTCTAAAAACTCTCTAAATTAAGCGCTATTTCTATCTAAATAGAATCCTTAAACCCCTACAGCAGCCTAAGTACTTACGTAAGTCCTATTCCCCTCATTATTTGGCTTACTTACTTTTGGGTGGCGCCCCACTAAAAAGTGAGAGCCTAGATATTGTATCCTAATTGTATCTGCAGCAATCCTACATTAATTATCGTACGCTCCATCATTTGCCGCGTTGTGTTCCGGATTAGGTGCAAAAGACAGTACATGTGAGTACATTTAGGATACAATTCCCTAATTTAAGTTTGTACTTAATATTATCTAGGATAGTGTCTAGGACAAAGAGATGCAACTCTTTATTAAGAGTAAAGAAAGCAGTGTAGCTGCTTAAGTTATCTAAGGCTTTAATCCTTTATATACTAAGTGTTAGTGCTAGGTTAATAATTGTAGAGTAAGTAAGGATTAACTCTAGATATAATTCTTACCTTAAGTAATGTATTCTAATTATATCTAGCACTTTATCTTTAGTTATTCTAGTCTACTTAAGCATGTTTGCAAAGCATATGCCCTGCTAATTATTAGAAATTAAGCTAAAGGACAGAAGAAGGCAGCTAAACTCTAGATTATTAAAGGTATACATTCTAGATATAATTTCTAAATTTTAGTTATGCATTCTAATTATATCTAGATACGTACAAGGCAATTATAGAGACTATTTAACAGGCAGCAGAGAATAGTGACAAGGATGCTAGGCTTGCTTTGCGTTAGGATCCTGTACGTTTTGCTACTTATAAAATACATTACTAGAATAGCACTAATTGTATCTAGCCACTAAAAACTTAGAAAGAGATCCACGCAGATGCCTGTGCAAAGAAGAAGCAAGTTGCTGCTAAGAAAAAGGCAGTTAAGGCAGCTAGAGGTAGTACAACTAAGGTAAAATACTTCTTAGATACATTCCCTAAATTATATTTTAATTATATCTAGCACAGAAAAAAGGTTAACTTAAAGGACAATAACTATAATCTAGATAAGGACATAAAGGTTAAAGATAGTAAAGTAAGTTAGTTCTAAATATAATTTTTAGATTTATATCTTAAATGTATCTACGCTCACCTCTTTAGGCGTTTAACTATAAGGTTAGCTGTGTTATTTGCTATAACAATCCTAAAGTAAGTATTATTTAGATATTATATATAAAATATATTTAAAAGTCTTAGTCTCTTAACAACCTGTTTATAATCTACATTGCTAAAGGTGTAAAGATGCCTATAATTCTAGGCAAAACTTTTAAGGTATGTAGATATATTCTAGATACATTACCTAAGTTTAAATACTAATTGTATCCTAGTTACCTAATATCTTAGCCCTACTTTACATTATTTTTGTCTATAATAATAGTTACAAATCTCTGTGCGCAAACTGCGGCAAGGTGACTAACACGCGCAGAGCTTATAAGCATAAGTGTTCTTTATTTAAGATATAATTCCCTAAATTTTAGGTTATGTATTCTAATTATATCTAGAATGCACTTTTAATAGGGCCTATGCTAGCTGTAACTACTTCCCTAAGTGGGATGTACCCGCCAACTAGTATACAGGCCCGACTTACAAGGGTATCCTGCGTAGGCACATTTAAGCAGATAAGGAGTAGTTCTAGATACAATTACTAGATATGCATAAAAGGAGCTATAGAAATTTAATTTAGATGCATTACCTAGGGTTTCTTTTTTAAGCAGCTTAAGCTACTTTTTAAAGATAAAAATTTTATTTAGATATAATCTAGAGGATTTTTTAAGCAGCTAAGGCTGCTTTTACAGAAGGTAGATTTATTATAGATATAATACCCCTGCATTAACTTAGGCGTTTTATTAGAATATAATTCTAGAGCTAATAGCTTTCTCTAACCTAAGAAGCAATTTAAATGTAATACTTTGTTTTTAATGTTTAGAAAGTAAACTACTTAAAGGCTAAAATTAATATAATATTAAAACTAATTTATATTACTTAATGTCTTAAAAGTATTTTTTAAAGGTCCTAAAAGTAGTTATCTATATAGTTAATGTCTACTTAACTACTTTATCTTTAAATCTAATAATAATCACGTTAAGAATAATACTAATAGGTATAAAATAAAAAGCGTAGGTGTATATTATAATGCTAAACATAATTAAGAATATATTATAGATGCGTTTATAATCTATCTAGCTACTTATATCTACTTTTGTTATCTACATCTAAGTCCTTTATAGCTAAGCCTATTGCTAGACAACACTCCTTATATTAGATCTTAAGAGCTAGAAGCTCTATTTAGTGTTTTTTAAGCTTAAACTGCTGTATATCCTATTTATCTACCACAGTTAGTAGCCTTAGAAGTGACCCTTGCAACAGGATGTGGCGTAGCTTTAAAGGTAAACTAGTTAAGCTAGTAATAGGGTTAGTAATGCATTTAAAATGTAATTTAGTTGTATCCTACTGCTTCTCTAGAGAAGGGACACATAGAGATAGGGTAGATCTAGAGTAGGTAAGCAATGTATCTAATATGTATCTAATATGTATCTAAACATACCTTGTTAATTTTAGAACGCAAGACAGCAACTTAGCAGACAAGACAGACACTCTACAAGACTTAATTAGTGCCTAAGAGCTTTATTTAGCTAGCTAACTACAGCAAGCACTACTAGGTATATTACTGCTTAAGGTAGCAGTAAACAGCACCTAGTTCTTACCTTTCTTTATAAGATTAATTTCTTCTATTTCTACAATCCCTTACGCTGCAACACGCTTTAGAATGTATTAGGAATTAATTCTAAATATATTTTAAAAGCTTACTTACTTTTATAAAGCATATGCTCCTTGTACCGCTTATTTATTAAGCAATTACAGTAGGTGTAGGATACACCTTTGTCCTAGGCAGTACACTCCTCTATAATACGTTAATCTATAGACTAGGCCCTAATTAGAATGTAATTAGTATGTATTCTAAATTAAATTAGAATGTAATAACAAGTAAAACGTACTTAAAAACTGCAGGCAGGAGATGCTGCTAGGTTTTATAAGCATAGAACGCATTTGCTGTCTGCTTAACACTATTAGTGTGCAGGCGTTGTTAAAGGAAGTTAGAAGTAGGAATATTAGAAAGATTTAGATTTAATCTAGCAGCAATTACAGAGTGTTTTTTATAGCAGGCCTACTACTAGATTAAATTGCATTTGTTCTCTAGGATATAATTAGCAACATTATAGAATGCATAATAAATAAATTCTTAAAACATACTAATTAGCAGATCTAGGATCTAGTGATATTTAGTAGCTAATGCCTTTAGTATAGTAACTATTTAGGTATAAACAGAGTAGCAAGTCTATCTAGGCCTAGCAGCTCTCTTAATACTACGCCTAAAGTGGACGCGGCAGAAGATAAAAAGTTGCCTTGCTTGCCACCTCTAATCACAGCTGTACAGATTAATAGACTAAAGCTAATGCGCAATACCTGCATATAATTAGTATCTATTCTTATTAGTTTTAGCACAATACAGAATGCATCCTGTATCTACTTACTAGCTAGTTGCTTCCTATCTATATTAGCAACTAAGGCTATTAAGCCTTTGCTATGTAAGTATTAGAAGTAGAGTTGTTTATTTGTTATCTTAAAGACAAGCTTATTAATACGCGCTATTATACGCTAATAAGTAACACGCCTAGCGCTATTAGTAATAATACAAAAATATAGAATGTCTAGATACATTAATAATACATCTAGAATGTATATAGATCTGTAACTTACTTTTTTTATACTTTTTACTCTATAATACAGCAATAATCTTATTAAAGGCAGCGTTATAGATATGTTTAAAAGACATATTAATCTTAAAGGACTTCTATTAGAGTAAAAGCTTAATCTGCTGCTTATAGCAATAGATAATTATAACCCTATTAGTATTATTATAGTAGCTTTAGATATAGCGCTAGATATATTAAGAATGCATTCTAAATGTATTTATAAAATATACTTACCTCTTCTACTAGCAAGAAACGCTGCTGATGATACTTAGCTAGTACACCACAGGTGGTCTTACCTTAGGGATAAGCAAGTAGGCGTTCTTAGTATAGAAGACACCTAATTTAATCCTTATTTGCAAAAGACTAGTAAATCTAAGGGAGAGTAGCTACATAGTAGTTATTATAGAATTAATAAAGCATTAGGCTTTATAAGAACTAGGCTGTAGCAGTAAGTTTAGTTCTAAATACATTTTAAATATATATAGAATGTTTTTACTTACTAAGCATTATGTTAGGTGTAATGTAGTTAGCTATTACTCTAACTAAATAATTAACAACATCCTTTAGAGCACAACTAAGAGAAGAAGGGCAACTAATATGTGTCCTAAATAAAACAAATATTGTAATTAGCTTATTAATCTAGTTATTAAAGACAATAAAGTAGAAACAGAAGGCACAGCTGTTATATTAGACTATATTTTCTTAGCCTTGTAGATAGTTAATACCTAGATACATTAAAAGTTAATTTAGAATAGATATATAGCTGTTCTTTAAATAGACTTACTGCACATTTAGCGCTTTAAAATGCTTAGCTTAACAACACTATAGTATTTAGGTGCCTCTTAAGGTACCTTAACACTACGCACTAACTTTTCTAAAAGAGGCTTATTAAAGGTATTAGGCAGAAGCTACTTATAGAAGTGCTTACTACGCTTTTCTAGAGCTGCGCGATAGTTCTTATAGGCTAAGTAAAAAGTTAATCTGCTATTTAGGTCCTAGATATATTAGAAACCTATGCTAAATATAACAAAAGTGTTATAGAAATGTATCTAAAAGTAGGCTTACTAAAAATCTTAGCTGCTTAATTATAAGCTTACAGCTCTTTACCTATAAATTATAGGCTTTATGTATATTAAACCTAGTCTATGCTCTTTAGAAAATTGCTATAGATTTACACCTCTTTAAATCTATTTCTAATATATTATTAATTATATAGAGCTTTGCGTAACAAGCCCACATTAAATCTAAAATCTATTTATATTGCATGTTAGATAGGTCTAGATGTAGGTATTTGCAGCCACAGAATCCTGTGCACTGATATTCAGCACAGAGGGCATTACACCTAAGGTAGGGTGAGTAGACTAGGCGGAACAGTAAGACAACTTAGCATAAGAATTAGTAACCCTAATATAATAATAATACATTAGCAATAAATTTTTAAAGTATTCTTAGAAAATTAGCTGCTGTAAGTACCTTTAACATTAATATAGCTTACTGCTAAGTAAAGTTATTATAATTAAGTACATAAGCATACCTATCTAGATGTGTATAGGGGTATTTAGGTAGGATCTAGCTACTGTCTATCTTACAGGCAATAATAAGGTTAACGCTCTTAGTAAGTGCTAGCTATACATTATCTTCCTCTTATAATACACTTAGAGTATATTCTAAATAAATAATAAATGTATCTTAGAGCTTACTTACCTGTATATTAGGGCCTATAGGCTTAACCTTTAGCAGAGGATAGCTACGCTCTTTAGTAAGGGCCTTGTCCTTATCCTTAATAATAAGGTCCTGTGTATTAATAGTAAGATTATTAACTAGGGTTTAAGCTTGCTTAACTAGGCAGTAGTATTGCTAGATAACTTCTGTAAAAGAAGGCATAGAAGAAGGTATAGTATTAGAAGACATTAAAGATACAAATTGTTAAGTTTCTAGATATAAAAAGGCTCATTGTAATTATATCCTAGAATGCGCTAGATATGCTCCTAATTTATAATTAAAATGTACCTATACTGCTATTTACGTCCCCCGCTTCTGTTGCAGGGCTATTACCTTTTGCATACTAGCTTTGTAGCTAAAAGATGACCTTGCATATACAAAAGTTGAGCTAGACATGAAAAAGTTAAGCTAGATACAAAAAAGTTGAAAGCTGACGCAACACTTTCTGCTTTTGATTTCTGACGCTTGGCTGCTCAAGCGAGTTTTTAGCGTGTATGAACGAACTGTACGCACGATGTAGGGGACGGACAGTGGAGAAGGGTTTGTGTCGCACGTGTCTCGCGCGATACCATACCCATGTACTGCACTATTCACTCATTAGGACTAGCTCCTTTCTCGTACAGTATATAGTCAGCCCAGAGCTCTCTCTCGCTCCTTAGACCTTACAACACACTCGTACAATCCACTTTGTTTGGATCTCAATACCTTGTCGACTCGCTTACCGTATGACCCCTTCTCAGCTCATGCAAGAGTTTGTGCTTTCGGCTCGATACGTCCGCGGAGGAGCTTGAGCGTAGACGTAAATTTCCCCCTGCTTACAATAAACCTAGCGTGCGTTGCAGAGTGACCACCGAAGTAGTTATTGTTCATAGTAGCGCCACCCTCGAAGTGCGAGCCCACAGTGGCGTTATGGCCCCTGCAGGATAGCTCCGTCGAACTCGCCGGGCCGCCGCATCCCAGCTTTAGGACGCGATGTCACTCACCTTCTTTTTATTTCCAAACCTTGTAGAAAGGACCTGGAAGAGCTGTCACGGCGAGACCGATGTCGCGAAGCCAGCGGTAAAACCGCGCTCCGCGTCGGTTTAGCGCGCTCTCGACCCTCACGTCCGCGTAGCCTTACGGGTTGTTCGAAAATTTCTTTTTGCCTCAACACGTTGTCCTTAACCCGAATACATATTTCCAAGCTTCTTCGGTGTCCACTACTACTTTTTTTTGTCTACCTTGTCATCAACAACCCAACCCTAAGATTTCCCTTCGCGTTGCAAAAGCTGCCGCTGAGTCACGCACGAGTTCTGTTCATTGCCAGCTATCTAGCGCGTGTCTACCTAATCAACACACTTAAGCGCACAGCCCCCCATTTCAAAATCTCACTCTTAATTCGCCACGAACAGCTACTAACCCAACTCACCTGCACTCACATTCAGACAGCACTGAGTCACACCTCGGTGGTGGCAGCCGTGGCGTTCTGGACTGCGCCTCATCGCTCAGCCGCACCACCGGGGCTGGTACTTCTCTGTCGCCATCATGCTTCACACGAACTGTGATCCTTCATCTACAACAGCCAAAGCCTATCTATACGATTTATCGTCATCATCGTCATCATCCAGCGGTTGGAAAAGCCTCTAAGCAGAACAATGTGGCCTCTCCTTGCGCTCTCTGCCTCCCTGCACTTCGCTCAATTGGTTGCGGCTGAGCCAGTCGCACCTGGGAACTGCACACTCCCCCCAACTTCACCACTACGCTTCAGCGACGACTGCAAGCTTCTATGCCGTTCTGCGAGATGGACCGATGTTCTAATATTCTATCTCGGCAACTATGCCGCACACGCCGCAACTACCAAGCGCTCTCCAGGCGAGTCTGTCTATTCCTCGATCAATTCCATTATTGCGGCTCTCTTCTTTCCAACCTCCGGAGTCGTCCGCGGCACGAAGGCGATCTTGAGCGGAGCTATCTTTGCAAACACGGAGCTTCAAACCGCCGCGAAGGCGGGGGCAATCTACGCTGTTAAACGTTTCTCCTCCCCGGAACCCTGGTTCCCCGACGGTGTATGTCTCGAACCACCGACAGTACGAAAACGGGATCTAGTCATGAATTTCACATCTCTCAAGATCCATGGCAGAATCTCATTGCCCGCGTCATGGTACCTAGAGCCAGTAAAATCAGATACCGAGTTCGAAAACGACACACCCAGACCAGGTGGAATCTTCGAACCCTTCAAGTCACCTTTCCGCCGTCCAGACCAACGACGAGTACGACTGGCGAATTCCTACAGTGCTGTCAAATCTATCGTTGCACTCATCCAAGCTTATTTCGCCATCGCTACGCTCTATCGTTCCCGCGGTACCCAGATCGACAGGTTCGGATACGCCGCTTTTGGATTGACAGTTGCACCATATGCTTTCATGTCTGTTGTCAATCTCTTCGGAAACTTGATCTGTCCAGAATATCCCGCTGTATTCATTGTCGAAAACGCTGAATTAGACCGGCTGAGAGAGTGTATTGCCTCTGCTGGGAAGCAAGAGGAGTTCTTCGTTGAAGGTACCGTAGGCAGAATTACCTTGGCATCGGACCAGCCCATAATTGATGACCCCGAAATTGAACGTGCCAGATTTGAACGTTCCCTCAAAAGATTGTGGGTCAAAAGGATCCCGAAAGACATCGCGAAAGACATGATCGCCATCCCCGCTCTGACAGGGGCAGTCCCGATATCAATAGTCGGCGGTCTATCCGGATTCAAAGAAGGCCAAAGCACACATTCACAGCGTGTTTGGACAATGACATGGTTGGTATTTGGCATTTTTATGGGTGTTAGCTGCGCAAAATATCTCCGACCTACTGGAGAAAGTACCCCGCTTCAATTCCTTTTTATATTCTTCGCGGTACTCACATATGGTGTATCAGCTGTGGGAGGCTTTGTTGTTGTGGGTCAAATGATCACTCAATATGGCACATGCGTCAGCGTTCGTTAGCCTATGTATACCACTTATCAGTATATTTCTCATTCCGAGCCTATAATACATCGGAGTCTATTACTTTATTAGACGTAGTTCGCCGCTGTAAAGGCGAGGCTCCGCACCACTCCGCCATGACAACAAAAATGTACAAATAATCAACCAACGGATCATTCGCGTGGGGAATAGTATATATGCGATACTGTGGCCGGCGCCAAACGTTACTGACGTGCTGCTAACTGAATTCGGCGAGGGAATATCCCTATCATTATCATTCCGCAACCGCCCCATATCTCGCGGGAGGTGGAAGGGTGGCTTTCTAGAGTGGCAAGCCGAGGGTGCATTTCGTTAATCATGAAAACCACGCGGCGCCATTAGTCCTTGTAAACAATACCACCCGACCGTTACCCAAAGACCTAATTGCGGTGCAGCTGAATCGGTTGATGATCACCACTGGACTTGCATATATGGCATGTATGCCATTTCTAAAGGCATGACCCCATACCCGGTCTCCACGTGGGTAATTCTTCCACCGGCACGATTATATTAGCAAACGGAACGACAAGTAATGGAACGAAGAGCGTTACAACATCAGTCATTGAATGTAACGTTGGCTGCTTCAATGTCCTATCTATTGCTTCTATCCTAATGGTTATTGCTAGTCTATTTCACCCCGTTATTCATTACTCTCTCACCCTAGATATCTCGAGCCTCGCGACTAGGAACAATCTATATATACCGCTTCTCACTGCCGGAACTTCGTGGAGGCGTACGACCGTGCCGAACTCCCAAAGAGCATGAAAGTACAATTTAGGGCCAACAATTTCGGTAGTTTCTTACTGGAGTGAGGCAATATCATCTAGTCTGAGCGGCATTGCCGATCTATGAAATTGCCTTGCTTCGCCGTGATGCAGTTTACCAATTTGTAAGCGATGTTGGGGATTTATAATCAGCTGCTGCACAGTTACAAACCGGCTTGCTGCTTTTGCGGTTGCATGAGGTGGAAAACAAAAGAATCTATGACTGGGCGTGGGGATGCAAGATATACCACAGTAACTGGAAAATGGAATATAGGGCATCCAACCTGGCAGATGTCACTTGCGGACTCGCTACATTACACCTAACTTTAGAAGTCTGCTCATCTGCAAATTTGGGGGAATTTGCTTAAAGAACAGAGGAAAAACATATGTCTATGCCGAACTAACATCGTCGCCGCAGCCTCACTGGGATTTTAGACGCTGGACGCGAAATCCCAACGCCAAAGCCTTGAAGAGAAACATCCTCTTTCACACCTCTACCGTCCCCGAGAATCTCACAGTCGAACAAGGTCACAATCAAAGCAGATGTGAGCAATATCTGGCGTTTCGCAAAGTGGCGGCCAGGACATTGTCGCGGTCCGCCTCCGTACGGCATCCACGATCCTTCCAGGTCTTTTGTCGAAAATGCAGGAGTCGAAGTGGGGTGTGTAGGCTCCTTGAGGAATCTTCCAACCCAGAACTGGTCGATAGGGTAGTCGTTGTTCACACCGGTGTTCCATGCTTTCGTATCCATGTGTGCGCAGGTTGTACTTGTGACGATCACTTTCCGTCTCGGAATGACCCAGTCTCGTATGTCCATGTCGACCTTATCCGGCATTCTGATCATATAGAAGTGCATTCTGAGGCGCAAGGTCTCGGCATAGACGGCTTGGAGAACTGGCTGGCGGAGTAATGCGTCGATATTAAAACGGATGCGGCCATCTGGACCAGGTATTCTACAAGCATCCACCTCGCCTCTGACTTTTTCGAGCAGTTCAACGTCTCTGTACAATTCGAAAACGGTCCAGGACGTAGTGGCGATAGAATTTCTTGCTCTGAAGAAGGTCAGTGTATGATACACCATATGTGGGTGGTTAATGTTGTAGCTTACGCCCATATCGCTCCGAAATCTTCAGACGCGATAGCGTCATGATCAAAACCGTCCATTTCAAGAAACATATTCTGCCTGTCTCGAAAGAAGGTGGCCCCCCAAAACGGATCGTCGCCGTCTGCTCCTCTTGCAGAGTCTGTGTAATTTTCTCGTGCATGCTTTTGCCAGATTCTAACGGCATTCAGAACCCTTTTCCGGACGGCGTAAGCCCTCGGAGCGAGGATCCATGGCATGCCTGAGACGGAGGTCAGTTCATTCGGATGCATACTACCGTCTATAGAGCAACGTACCCTGAAGGTAGGTCTGTAGATTACGATCAAAATCCCAAAAGTCTTGCAGAAATGTCGGATTCAACCGTAGAAGATGAGGTCCGCAGAGTGCGTTAACAAATGAAATGGTAGCTTCATCTCCAACAAGCCGCATTAGGTCTGTGCAATGTTCCCAGTCGGAACCTTCAAAGCGAGATTGCAGAGTGCACATTCTCGTGGTGATATCGTCTGCAAACCGGCTCCAGAAGGGCAGGAGTCCTTTCCCCTCCAGTAATTTGACCAAGGTTTGGTATACGCGATAGTCGACACGATTCCTTGCCTCCACGGTGCTGTCGGGGTGAGGTACGCGGCCGCTGCCGGAATTATCTTTATCGTACAAGCTTAGCGCCTTCGGAGGCAACCCGAAAGCGTATCCTAGAGCAAATTTGACAAAGGGGACTGACGTGCATGCCCAAGAGTTCTTGAAAATAACTTTAATGTTCTCTGCACCCTGAACGACATAAAATTCGTAATTGAGTATCTTGACTCGGACTGGATGTGACCTTTGGAAGAAATTGCTACCAGAGAATATGAGTGACGGGAAACTTGACAGAGAGAGAAATGCGTTCTCATGATCATCTTACTGTGAGTTCAGGACGAAACCCCTTGGGTTCCAGATGTATGTAAGTGGCAGACTTCCTAGCAGTGGAAACACATATAGTTCCGTTGGTGGGGTAAGTTTGGAATTGTCTTGTTTCGTGCATTCCCGGAAGTGTTTATGTTTGTAAATGTAATGAAGTAAGAGCAGAGTGACAACTGCGAGAAGAAGGCTCCAATACTGGTATGATTCCTTTGGAAAAAGATTAAGAATCTTTAAGTTGAAGGATAAGAATGTAGGGCCGCGTAGTGGGATAAATTCGAGTGCTGGGCAACCCATTGTCCTATCATAGGGAATCGGGTTCGGGGTTCGCAACAGCCGGAGTTCCAGCCGTGAGGAAGAGAAACGGGATCTTGTGATCTACCTTTCTTGAAGCTTTCTTGGCAAAAGATGGTCAAAATCGGGAAGTGACAGGATCATGGTATGGTAATTTTATTGCTCCCACGGCTGGACTCCCGGAGATGTGGAACATGTGTGATGACCTCGGAAGGCTTTGAAGAACTGTTCCCGCTAAGCCGATATTGGCCGAGTGCTGCGCCAACCTTTGGTGGCGCGATTTAACTTTAGTTTCCGGCTGCCTCGCTTCAACATTTCGACAGTTCAAGGACTGTAATCTTGGGGTGGCGGTGGTGCAGCGGAAGTGTGTTGTATTGATGTGGTACTGATTCATCTGGAGCCTCTAGGGCAACCGTGGTATATATAGAGAGGTACAGACCATAGTAGATGGTAGGTTGGCCTGGTGACAAGGACGCTTGCGAGCATGTCAACCGTGATTATAACGCAAACATTGATCGAAGGGTAATGGATAGGGGTGTAGTCAGTGCGCTTGTTTACCAGAGTAACTCTGTGTCCGGGGGCTTTTGACTCTTTTTCGGAGATTTTCTATCGCCGCTTTTGGAGTCACTTCCACCTAAAGCGCCAAGCCTAACCTCTCCAGCCCGTCAGCTTTCCTCGCCCAGCCCCCGCACTGCCCCGCCGTCCCGTTGTATGCGTGATCGATTCTAAAATCCACAACAACTGAACGAGCCCAAAACTAGACCGTATCCATCCTATTAATATATTATCGACACTAAGAACCAGCATCTTCGGGAGTTCAAACTAGACTTAATTCCTTCCCTAGATGAGTATAGTAGTCGGTTGGGTATAGTTCTTTTTGGTCATTTGCGCTTTAAAAACTATGTATCTACCGTGCATAGGGTATCAATCTTTGACCGGCTAGATTATTAATCAAAAAGAGGATTGATTGTCCGAGATAAGAGTCTCCAGCTGCCATTTGTGCCAGAGATTGGAGGCTAAGGTAATTGCTGAGTCAGCTGAGCGACTAGCCTGTTTTCCTTTATCTCAGCGAGCTCAGACGGTCGAGGGCTTTGATTAGCGCCACACTATACTTCTTAAAGTAAAGCTGTTTTTTTATAGTCTGCTGAGTTTTTTCTAAACTAATTAAAAGCTATAGTTTTCTTAAAGCGCCTCCTATCTAAGAGACTTTAGTGCGCTGGTGTAAGCGCAATGCTTCTGTCAGATATACGCACCTACTGTCAAGACAGGAGGAACGCTTGACGAAAGCTGCTACATAGTACGAGCAATAAGCTCGAACAGTATGTTGCTGCAAATTGCTGCATGTTGCAAGCTGGTCGCGCATAGGGCAAGTGCGCGAGGGACTCGGATCGGAAAAACAAAAGCCGAGCAACACGAGTAGAGCAGAAAAAGGATCGAAAAATCAATACAATCAATCATCATCCCATACATCACATCCAAACCCATCATTCATCTCAGGAAGCCTAGAAACAGTGCTTCAATCTGACAGCTTCTGTAAGGCCGAGATGGTGCTTACGTGCGACAGGTATATATACTATTCTGCACCCAAAAATCAACGTTGGTTGATTATTCGTACCTTTTGGTTGTATTGGCGGAGTGGTGCGGAGCCCTGTCCTTACAGCTTCTAATCCTCTTAATAATTTTTAGCTCTTTTTAGGTAGCTACAACTCTCTTACTTTCTCTATACTATTATTAGTACTATACTTATAATTAATTCTACTTTAATAGGAAAATTCTAGCTTTTATGTGTAAAAACATATTATTTATTATTGTTTTTTTACCTAACGCTAGCTCTATTATATCTTCTATTTTAATAACATTATTTTAAGGCTTTTATACCTTCTAGCATTTTAATCTACAGTATATTTTAGAGGCTAAATTAAGGTAGGTTAGTTTATCTTAGCTATTATTAATAGTTAAATGTAAGTAGATAGACTAGTAGAGGATAAGGCTAAAAAGAACAGTTGCGTGTTAAGATGTGTGCAATGCTAAGCGTATAATTTTTATAGTTAAAATGTTAGAAATTTATTTAAAAATAGTCTAAAGTAGATTATATATACTCTTTAAGTAATTAATTCTAATTATAGGCGCTGTAATAAGCTGTATGTAATAGTATTTTATATAGGAGTTTCTAGTAGGTTAATAGACAAAGCTTTGCACACGTTGCGCTGCACTAAAGTCCCTTAGACAGCAGCCAAGAAGGAAGAAGCCCCAGCAGGGGTCCGAAAGTATCTATACTATTTGTGTAGTGTCTTCTTGGCATGCTGTCTAAGCTAGCTGAGATAAGTTTTCCTTGCACGCCCGCACGGCTTACACACACCGTACCCCGAGCGTCGAATTTTAAGATGTGGATAACTAGGATAGGTCTGCTGGCGTTGCGGCTGAGCTGCGCTATAAAGGATTTAGCGACCCTTGTGATCGTTAATGGTTCTAAATTAGATCACTAGGTCATTTTCTACCCCTCCCTTTACCGTTATTTGGCGCCTTTTGTCATGGGACCGCGTTATTTTATCTCAGAGCACTTTTTCTAAGTGCGTTGCACGTTAGACTTATTTAACTAGCGTGGTTTAGTTTAGTTCATTTACCCCGACCTGTCCCTATTATGGGATATGCGGGCTACCATTACTCTGTGTCGCGTACAGCTATCCGTCTACATATATCCTTCTGCTGTGCTAGCTGGGAGGTTGACCTTTTAGCAAACGCAACACTCTGTTAACTATTAATAATCCTTGGGTTGTGCTAGCTGTATACAAGATAATGATCCATTAATAGAAGCCGACCACTTAAAACTCTAAGTTGCTTCTCGATAACGGTGGGCAGACACCTCTACGCGGTGCTGGGGACCAGCACTCGAGTAGCAATTCTGTCTGCTACTTGGGGAAGCTAAGATCTGCCTACAAGAGAGGGAAAATAGAGGCACCAAGCTCATGGTTCCTCGACGCGTCCATTAACACCGTACCCTGGTCATCGAAAACAACGACGGGTAGCTAGTATAAAGGTGGGAATTTTGTAGGGCGGATAGCACCGAGAGCAAGATCTTGGACAGAACAGGAGCCTGTCGCAGGAGAGACGAATCGCTGGGAAGCCTCACTTGTCAGGATTCAGACCTCTGTACAGGTCATACGACCTCGAAACCGGTCACGTGGAGCTATACAGTCCTATTGTAGGGCATCTAGCCTTACATTACCATGCTAGGAAATCCTCCTATATAGAAGGAGCTTTTCTGGTTGAAACCTGTTATTCGCATTCGCAGGGTCGCCTCTGTCGCACGTGTCTCACGCGATATCATACCCATGTACTGCACTATTCACTCATTAGGCATAGCTCCTATCTCGTACAGTATATAGTCAGCTCAGAGCTCTATCGAGCTCCTCAGACCTTACAATACACTTGTTCAATCCACCTTGTTTAGATCTCGCTCCCTTGTCAAGTTGTTTGCCATATGCCCCCTCCTCAGCTCATGCAAGAGTTATGAGCCTAGAGTTGCGCTCCTGACTAGTCCTCTAGTCACCACTGCACAGTTAGCTTTTGCATCTAGCTTCAGGGCCCTGCAAACCTTAACACATATTAATTACAGATTGCTTACTACTTAAGCCTAATTAACTAGACAATAACCTTCTGTCTATTCTAAAACATATTAATCACAGATTGCTCACCACTTAAGCCTAATTAACTAGACAATAACCTTCTGTCTATTCTACACATATTAATTACAGATTGCTCCCTACCTAAGCCTAATTAACAGGATAATAACCTTCTGTCTATTCTAAAACATTAATTACAGATTGCTTACTAGCTAAGCCTAATTAACTAAACAACAACCTTTTTATCTACTAAAGATAACTCTCACTATTAATGCTTCTATACAGCTTACTAAAAAGAGCAACTAGCAGCCCTAGTTTAGTTGCATTAAGACACAAGCAACTAGAGAATGTGTCTAGAAGTATATTAATCTAGATCTTTTACTAGAAAATCTTCTAGTTAACACTATGCTATAGAGGCCTAAGGTTATAAAGTTTTATACAGGCAGCACCTAGCTTAGTCTAAATCCTATAGTCTCTAACCTAAACCTTAATAATTAATAATGCTACATAATAGCCTATAAAGACTACTGTAATAATTTAAGGTTATTCTAAACTTAACATAAAGCTTTATTAAACATCTATGTGCTTATTAAGAGCACTATTAACGCATTAAACTACTTTATTATTAGAGATAAAAAACAATTTATAAAAAGCTAAAGGCCTTAAGGGCAATTCTAAAGCTTTTTAATAAGTAGCTTAAGTAGAGCGCATAAATAGCATATAACTGCGTAAAAAAGTAGTTATTAAAAATAAAATAGAACTAATAGATTACAGCGTACAAGAACGCATATATTAATGCTAAATTAGTCTACCTGCTAAATGTAACAGAATATTAACTACACTATAACTTTATGTTAGTAATTTTAGACGTAAACTCTAGATGCGCAGTAGCTATTTAATTAATCCTAGTCTAGTATAAATAGACTAATAAGGATCTACCTAATTTTCTTACTAGCTGTCTAGAGTTCTTTAAAAATTAGTAATAATTACAGCTAGCTTAGTAACCTAGTGTTACCTATAGCAGTTTTACTACATACTAAGAACGCTTGTCTACACTAGAACAGCAGTAACAGCAGTTTATATGCAACTTCTGTAGAGGTTGCTATAAATTAAAAAACTATAGAATTAATAATTCTTAACTAAAACTTAAAAAGTTTTAGATTTTTACTTTTCTTTAGTAGAAATATAATAAGCAGATAAGCAGTAATTCTTAGCTTAAAGTAAAAGCTAAGCTGCTTAAAAATAAAGACCTTTCTTTACTAAGAAACTAACTAAACTAAGGAAAAGAACGCAGTAGATAGAAAGGACGCAGAAGGAGTAGCAATAATAGCAACTATTATTAGCTAATTTAATTGTCTAATTATGCAACTTAATTATATAATTAAAGCCTATAGTCTTAACCTAGTCTATATCTAAATGTAATCTCTAAGACGCTAGCTTCTAATAATTCTACTAACTAGAATCTACTTAATGCTTTAACTAGCACTAGGTAATTAGCAGCTACTTTTATAAGCTTTATAATAAACCTTATAAGTAAGAAACATGCTATAAAGCTAGATAACAAAGAGAATTCTTTTTAGCACTTATAGATCTTAGATTCTAGAGTAGACATCTATGTTTATAATAATCTAGCTAACTTTTAATAGACTTAGAGCTTATTCTTATTAGACTAACTTAGGGCTAGCAGCTAACTTCTTTTTATACTAGCATAGGGCACAGTTACACTTACTGTAAAGGGTCTTAAAGGACCTACTAAGATAAACCTAAATAACATAGCTTATATCTTTAGCATATTTACTAGTCTTATATCTTTTTTATAAAAATAGGATATACACTTTAACTTTAAAGACAACTTTATATATAAATAACTTTATAATAGCACTTAATTACTAATTTGCTTTACTACTTAAACTAGGGGTTACTAAGCTCTAGTATTGCGCATAGAGGATCTATCTATTAGATCTACCTTACTAATAGTTATAGCTGCTAAAGACCTTACACAGAGACGCTTTTATTTAAGCTATAAATAGTAACCTATTACACAAGACGCAACTGCCCTCTATTATATATAGAGATGCATTAGCCTAGAAGCAGTCACACGCCTCTATAAGTTAGTTACTGTCACGGTATCCTCCCCAGATCCCAGACATAACCGTATTGGACGCGTACTAGAGTATTATTAGTGCACGTCTAACATAAACACAACACAACACAGATATAAACTTAAGCATAAACTGCCTTAACACTAACTAAACCTAGAACAGGCTTAATTTATACTTAAAGCGCTTAGACTTCTAAGCTAAGTATTTAATTACTAATTTCTTTCTAAACTTTTCTGTTCCTTACATAATGTCTTGTACCTACTATAATACCTTATGTAGTAATTAAACTAGACCTTTATAAAGCTTTATAACCTTACTTATGCATAATTATAACATTATGTTGTGTTAAAACTTTAGCTAAGAATAGCCTTTAAATTTAATCTAATAAGCTTAGTACTTACATAACTCTAAGCTATTAGAGTAAGCTAAGAAGCCTTTTAAAAAGCGCTTACTTTATAAGAAAGCTACTATGTTATAAGCTTTAAAGCTTTTTAAAAGAACTTTAAAAAACAGCTTTATGTTATTAAGCAGTCTATTTCTGCCTTAACTTCTGTTATAGTAGTAGGAACTAAGAACTTACTAGCTTTAAAGCTTACTTAAAAGTCTAGAGATAGCTTAACTCTTTTTTACTTAACACTACCTATAACCTGTAACCTCTCTAACTTAGTAATAAAATCTAACTAACTCCCTAATCCCCTGCTGTTTAATAGAAAATAGAAAGACTTACTTTCCTTCCTACATAAGCTCTAATATAAACTTAAAGGAAATATAGACTAATTCCCCTTTAAACACTCTTAGTTACTATATGCCTACTTTTAACTTAACTATAATGTAATAGCCTTAATTAACTTACTAATAGATAAGGATATTATTAACCTAGATTAATTTATAGCGTTTCTATAAGTAACTTATAGAGACTTAAATAAAAAGTTAATAGCCTTAAGTTACTTAAACACTTTATAATAAGAAAAGAAAAGCTTTACCTTATACTTTACTAAGTTCTGCTAACTTACATTTAATACAGGCCTAAATAAGATAAGTCTAATTATAGCCTTACATAACTCCCTCTTAACTAAACTGTAACGCGCTATAGTAGGAGAACCTCTCTTAAACAACCTTAATATATATGTAAACCTAATTACTACCTACAATAATAACATAAGGTTCCTCCCTGTACAAGCTCTAATACGCCCCTAAACTAGCGCAGTTATAAATAAAGACCTTAATGTAATAAAAATTAATTTAAATTATGCTCTAGTTAGTTCTAAAAAGTGTAAAAATTATAAAAAGAAACGTTAATGTTTTAAGTGCAGTAAGCATAGTTATATCTTTTAAAACTGCTTTATTCCCCTTTCTTAAGTCTGCGTAAGTAGCGCTACTAGTACTTATTAAAAATTCTTACTATTTTATTTTTATTTTTATAAAGGCTCTAACTTGTATTTAAGCTTTAATCCCTTTTACTACTCTTAACATAGCTGCAGCTATAGCAGTAAAAGCCTGTAAAAAGGCTTGTCTTAAGGCTAAGTTGCTCTCTAGGACTAATTTAACACTAGATCTCTACTAACCTATAAGCTAAGTCCCCTACTAATAACTAAAAGTACTAAGTTAATATTCCTATATGTTTATAATAAGAAACTATATTAGCTCTAATATAAGCTCTTATTAACTTAGGAGTAAACAGCATAGGTTACATTAATAAAGAACTAGTGCATAAACTAAATCTTTAATTAACACTGCTTACCTAAATAATTTACCTAACTAGATTTAATAGAAAACAACTTAAAAAAGGTTCTATTTTCTATACTATAACTATTATAATTACCTACTAACACTATAAAGAGCAGATTAAACTCTATGTAATAAACATAGAACATTATAACTTAATTCTAAGACAACTATAGCTGTATTAGCATAAAGTTGCTTTTAATTACTAAGAGTAAGTTCTAAACTTTAACTCTTTCTAATGCTAAAACATATGCTTACACTTACACTTAAATAACACTTAAATAGCACTTAATATAGAAGGTCTCTAGACCTACTCTTTAATAACCTAGAGAAGAACTACCTAAGTAAGGCTAATAAGCTAAGCCTTTTACTAAAATAGGCTATGTAAAATAATTTAATAACTACTTAAACTTAAAGAAAAGAAAGCCTTTAAGGAACTTTTACCTACCTAATTTAGACATAAACTAGGACTTAAACAGTAGATAGACATCTGCTACATAGGACCTGCCCTGTTTATAACCCTAGCTTAATAACTAGATTATAAAATCTACATAGTTATAATTTCTAATATAGACTAAGCTTTAGCTCTCTAAAAACACACTAACTTAAAGATAATAGTCCCTTAAGACTACTATAACCTATTGCATGTTTTCTTTTAAAATAAGTCTAATAAGCTTTTAATATAACATCTATATAATTACTAGATAACTTTTAAGCCTAGTAAATAACCTAGTTATAGGCTACTATATAGAATGTTACTAAATAAATTAAAAGTGCTCTAAAAATACCTTAATAAGAACTTAAAGAAAGGGTTTATTTAAGCTAGCTTCTTACTAGTAGTGTTACCTATACTATTTATAAAGAAACTTAGGGGTAGGCTTTAATTCTATGTTAACTACTAAAGACTAAACACTATTACTATTAAAAACTAATACCTAATTTCTTTTTTACAAGAAACTTTAAGCTAACTAAGTAAAGCAAAGTATTTTATAAAGTTAGATATTATTACTGCCTTTAATAAGCTAAAAATAGTAAAGGGTAATAAGTAGCTAACAGTGTTTTAGACCTAATATAGACTATTTAAGTACTTAGTAATGCCTTTTAGCTTAGCTAACGCGCCTAGTACTTTTTAACATTTTGTAAACAACTTACTCTAACCCTACCTAGACGTGTTCTGCACTATGTATATTAACAATATTTTAATCTATAGTAATAGCCTTTTAGAGTACAAACAGCATGTACGCTTAGTGCTAAAGGCTATAGAAGAAGCAGGTCTGCAACTTAATGTAGACAAATGCAAGTTCTACTAATTAAAGGTTACATATTTAAGATATATAATCTCTACAAATAGCATCTAAATAAACCCTATTAAAGTTTAAACTGTGCTAGATTAGTAATACCTAAAAGACATAAAAAATGTTTAAGCTTTTATAAAATTTACTAACTTTTACTAATAATTTATTAACAACTTCTTGCAGCTAGTAAGCCTTATAATTACACTTACTAAGAAAAAAGTTTAATTTAACTTTAACCTAAATTACTAATAGTCTTTTAACTAGCTAAAGAAAGCCTTTACTAAAGCTTTAATACTCTACTACTTTAACTCTAAACTACTAATACTTGTAGAAGCTAATGCCTTAGACTATGTAGTAGCAGAAGTTCTCTTCTAGACTAAGCTAGATAGGACTATTAGGCTTATTGCATACTTCTTAAAAAGAATAAGTCTTGCAGAAGGCAATTATAAAATCTATAACAAGAAATTACTTGCTATAGTACACTACTTTAAATAATAGCAACTTAAACTAGAAGGTGCAGCGCATTTAATACAGGTTCTATCTAACTACAAGAACTTACAGTACTTTATAACTATAAAATAACTTAGCTACTAACAAGCCTGTTAGTCTAAATACCTGTTTTATTTTAATTTTAAGATTACTTATTATCTTAGTTAAGACAGAGGAAAACTAGATGCCTTTATAAGGCAATCCTAAAATGTCCCTGCTTAGAAAAAAGCATAAAAGGCTTAACACTAAACTCTACTTTAACCTAAGCTATTTTTAGACCTTAACCTAAATAAAACAAATTAGATAATTAATTAAATTATTACTAATAAGTATCTAAATAATAAATTTATCTAAGAAACTTTAGACCTGCTCTAAAACAGCGCTAGTTAGTTAAAAAAGGTAACACTAGCTAACTATAAAAACTAAAATAGCAAGCTATATTACTATAACTAACTTATAATTTCTAATTCTAATAAACTAAAAATTAAACTACTCTAAATTGTATATAACTTACCTATTAGAGGACACTTAGGCAGAGAAAAGACTCTTAACCTACTACAGAGAGAGTACTACTAGCCCCGCATGTTCTATACTGTACGCTAATATGTATTATGTTGCTATACTTGCTGTAAAGTAAAGGCTTTTTAAAAAAGGTATAATAGCTTACTTAAACTACTCCTAATCTCTAAACAAGCTTAAAAAGACATATTAATTAATTTTATTATAGACTTACTTCTATCTAAAGGGTACATAAATATTATAGTAGTTGTTAATTACTTAACTAAGTATTAACACCTAATACTATATTTCTCTATAACTGCCCCTAATATAGCCTAGTTATTCTACTAATACATATAAGTTTACTATAGCCTGCCTAACATAATTATATTAGACAGAGGTACACAGTTTGTCTTAGCCTTCTAAAATAAACTCTATAAACAGCTTTAAATTATTCTCTATCTATCTACAGCTTTTTACCTAGAGACTAATAGCTAGACTAAGAATATAAATGCTGTAATAAAATAAGTTCTATAAGCATATATAAACTACTAGTAAGATAACTAGGTAAAATAGTTAGCTATAGCATAGTTTAAAGCTAATAACATAACATCTAAATTAACATAAGTATCCTTGTTCTTAGCAAACTATAGATACTACCCCTAAATAAAATTTAAACTACCTATAAATACCCTCTAACTAACTTATTAATTTATATAAGTAATAGATGTAAATAGACTTATTAATAAAATCTAAAATATATCTAAATATGTTTATAAAAAGCTTACATAGGCTTAAGCTCTTTAACAA
This sequence comes from Lindgomyces ingoldianus, assembly GCF_010093535.1. Lineage (NCBI taxonomy): Eukaryota > Fungi > Ascomycota > Dothideomycetes > Pleosporales > Lindgomycetaceae > Lindgomyces > Lindgomyces ingoldianus. Next base: position 63,027 of record NW_022985186.1, read on the forward strand.
GAGTATGTAAACTAATTCTAAACCCTTGCCCCTGCGTATGCAGCTAGTAAGAAGGTCTAGCTAGACGCTAGAAATATCTAAATAAACTAATAATTAAAGAAACTTAATTAGAAGAACTTTAGCCCCTTTACAGTAGCCTATATAGTCTTATTACATGCTTACTAATTAATTCTACCTAACAGCATAAAGATACACCCTGTGTTCCACGTATTGTTGCTGCGCTAAGTAGCCTCTAAATTTAACTATCTACTTAGACAGCTAAACCTACTACCTAAACCTGTTATTATAAATAATAAACTAGAATATATTATAAAAGACATTAAATAAATCTAGTTTAATAAAAAGAAATGTATCTATAAATACTTTATAAAATAGACTAGATACAACAAACTGTTATAAGAACCTGTAGAAGCCTTATAAGAGAACTCTATAGTAACCTAATTCTACGCCTAATACCTATCTAAACTAAACCTGTACCCTAATAAAGACAACTTAATGCTAGAACTACTAATGTAAAGGATTCCCTTCTTAATAAGAGGGGGGGTACTGTCATAGTATCCTTCCTAGATCCTAGACATAACTGTATTAGACGTGTACTAGAGTATTATTAGTGCACGTCTAACATAAATATAACACAACATAGACATAAACTTAAGCATAAACTGCCTTAACACTAACTAAACCTAGAATAGGCTTAATTTATACTTAAAGCGCTTAGACTTCTAAGCTAAGTATTTAATTACTAATTTCCTTCTAAACCTTCTTGTTCCTCACACAACGTCTTGTACCTACCATAATACCTCACGTAGTAATTAAACTAGACCTCTGTGAAGCTCTATAACCTTACTCGTGCACAATCGTGACAGTTACTAGCGTACAGCTACTAACTAGCAGAGCGCTAAACACTGTTAAATGCAACTTATGCGCGCTTTTAAAGATAAAGCAGTAGATTAGCTAGAGAAATAAATATAAAATACCTATTAATAGACTATTCTAGCAAGTTGCCTTTAACTTAATAGAGCTCTAGTCTCTATTAATCTATAAAAACATCTATGTAGTCTACTTCTATTATACCTAGTTAAAGTATAACTTAGTATTTATTACTTTGTCTAAAGAGAAGGCAGTAATTCTTTTAATTATATAAAAAGTTTATAAACTAGTATTAATTTAATTTAACATCTTAATAACGCTACTTTAAAGTAATAATAAGGCTGCATTTAGATAAGTAAAAGAAACTCTGCAGAAATTTTATAATAAATAGGGCATTACTCTAGAACTAGCGCTACTGTATACACTAGAAGCTAATAGAGCAGCTAAACACTTATGCTAGACACTTATTATTTAAGCTTAAAGTCTTACACATATTAGCAAATTTCTAAAGTCTCTTAGAAACACTATATTTAGTCTTATAAGTTACATGCTTAACTATACACTTATTTAATTACTTAATTAGAAGACACTATTTAAAATGCTATATAGTAGAAAACTAGACTGCTCTTACTTTTACTAAATTAGTGTTAAGGCATATGTTCTTATTAAAAGGACTATAAAGTTAGACAAGCTTGCACTATAAGCTTTTATTAGATATCTATGTAGGTATAACTTCTAAAACATCTATTAAATATAGAATCTAACAAATAACTACGTCTACTAGGTACATAATGTTATGTTTAACAACACTTTCTTCTATAAACTAAATAACTACGCATTGTACAAGCTACTATAATAGGTAGTTAGAGACAACATTATTACAGAGACTCTCCTTACCCTAGATAATACCTTAAATAATAAGGACTATATTAACTTTACAAAAGAGCTTTTATAGCTTAAAGAGCGTAATAATAGACTTAGTAATTAGCTATAAGAGAAGCGCTAGCTAGGCTCCCTCTATTATCTACTCTTTTTTAAAATAACCTTAGAAACTATTCTAAAGGTTAACTTAAAAAAGAAAACTAATATTAATTTAGTCTTCTAAAATAACCTTAGCAACACGCTAAATAATAGCTCTAACAATAAAACCTTATTAGTTATTAAGGTTTATCTGTAAACAGGTAATGTAGCTATAGACTTTAAGACTAATAATAATTATATTAAGTAAGCTATAACTAGTGAGCACATATCTTTAATTAATTATAAGCCTTAGGAAATTCTTAAAGGGGCTAACTTTATTCTGCGCACATAGCTTAAGGAATTTACTAGACTAGGCCCTACTAGAAGCATAGCTAACATTAATAAATTAAACATCTTAAAAGAAGAAAGCAGAATAAGGCGTTAACAATACACTACTGCCCTTATGCAAACTACTACTAAAATGTCTAGCTAGTACTACGCCTTTGCATTAAGCTTTATAAAAGACTCTATAAAACCTACTACTATTACTTTTAAAGCTCTTTATTAAGATAATCTACTTTTTATGCCTAAAACTTACTATAAAGCACACTACTACTAATTCTTAGACAGCTAGAAGCATGCTATAGGGATTAAATTTACAGACCTTTATTAAAAAGAGGCATTTAAGCTAGTCTCTATTACAGAGGCTGCAAATGCTTAAGTAATACCTCTAAAATAAGTATATAAGTATAAATTTAACACTAAAGAATTTTTAACTAAATTTAAGGCTTATCTTTATGTATAAGGTAACCTCTAGGTTACTACAGCTAAAACATATGCTGCTACTCTAGCAGCACGCGTCTTTAGGGCGCTTGTTGCTATTATAGCCTTGTTTAGCTTACTTACATAATAATATAACGCTATTAATGTGTTTATTAACGCTTAGCTTCTAACCCTAGCATATTATAAACTGCTACTAGGCTACTGTTACCCTTAGTAACTTCTTTAACTCCTTTAAGCTCTATACAGGCTTAAAGACACACCTAGGCTCTAGTATCTAGAGCTTACTAAGTTACTTAAAAAGCTTAGCTTTTTTTAAGTCTCTAAAGTTAATTATTTTTTTACTAACAAAAAGCTTTTAGTTTACTTTTACATTAATAACATTATTATCCTTTGTCTACTAGAGTATAAGAAGCACCTAGACTAATTTAAAATTAAGCTTATAAAGATCTATAAGATCTAAGCTATAAAGAAACTAAACTAGTTCTTTAGCATCTAAATTAACTGCAACAAGGTTAACTGCACTATATAGCTTAGCTAAAAGTTATATATTAAGCAGCTTACTACCTGCTTTAATCTTAATACTAGTTATACACATTTTTAGCTAATTACTTTACTAAATGCATTAGCACTACCTCTGCAGCTTAATTAGATAACTAAAACAAACATATAAAGAATTATAGCATACTAGCAGCGCGTTAGCTCTATTAGCTATGCTGCTACTACTATTAGACCTAATGTTGCTAAAGTACATTTAAAGCTCTCTAAATACCTAGTTAACCCCTTAGATTGTCAGATTAAAGCACTGTTTCTGGGCTTCCTGAGATGAATGATGGGTTTGGATATGATGTATGGGATGATTGATTGATTGTATTGATTGTGTTGATTTATCGATCCTTTTTCTGCTCTACTCGTGTTGCTCGGCTTTTTGTTTTGCCGATCCGAGTCCCTCGCGCACTTGCCCTATGCGCGACCAGCTTGCAAAATGCTGCAACATGCTGCAAAATGCTGCAATTTACAGCAACATACTGTTCGAGCTTATTGCTCGTACTATGTAGCAGCTTTCGTCAAGCGTTCCTCCTGTCTTGACAGTAGGTGCGCAAATCTGACATAGATAAACACTAAAAGGCTGCTTAGTATATTATTAAGTACCTTTACAGCACTAAAGACTATGCGCTTTAGTACTTAGAGACCTTTACTTATTTATTCTAGAGACCTGTCTTTTATAGCGCATTAAATGCTGCTTATAGTAATAATAAAACTAGTTACTGTAGCTTTAACAGCATGCTATTCACACTATTTAGCGCAGCTATTAATTAGAAGGCCTCTTTATAGCACTTAGTTACTAAATTAATAACTAAAGCAGAGCTTTTAGCTCTCTCTTACGCTGCTAGCTACCTAGAGTAGTAGAAGTAATTCTTTACTAATATAAACTTTAACACTAAGAAAAAGCTTACTTTACTATGCAATAATTAACAAACTGTACAAGCTATAGTAAAAGACTTTAAGCTTAATACTAAGCTTAAGCATGTTAACATTCACAACTACTAGCTTTGCTAAGAGGTACAGGAAAGAAGGATTTGCATACGCTAGATCCCTACTGCAGAAATGCTAGCTAATAGCCTTATAAAGTTTCTACTTTAATAAAAGCATTAAGCATTTATTAAATAACTAGGCCTTATCTGCTTAAGTAACGCCCTAAAGGCTTACTTTACTAATATTAGCTTTAAAGCCTAAGCTTACTAACTTCTTTTTTGCTGTTTTACACTCTTAAGTGCACTACTATACACCTGCAGTCTATTATTTCTCTTTGTACAGCTTTGCTTTAGTATTCGCTTTGTTAAAGCTAGGGGGGTGTGTCGCACGTGTCTCACGCGATATCATACCCATGTACTGCACTATTCACTCATTAGGCATAGCTCCTATCTCGTACAGTATATAGTCAGCTCAGAGCTCTATCGAGCTCCTCAGACCTTACAATACACTCGTTCAATCCACCTTGTTTGGATCTCGCTCCCTTGTCGAGTCGTTTGCCATATGCCCCCTCCTCAGCTCATGCAAGAGCCTCGCGTCGATAAAGTCGCGTCGGTCCGAACGGTAAGCCACAAGTGCAAATAGCCGCGACAGTTCGAGGTACAGCGTTTCGTAACCCGGCGACGGTGCAGCCATGTTGTGGCGACAATAGTAGTAGGGTGGAGGGGGTTTTGCTGACAGTTGTAGTCCGGGCGTGTTTCACCGAGATAACGGAATGATGTATAAAAAGCAGGCCGGTCTCTCCATCGAATCTCAGTTAGCCGAGCCTTGATTTTGAGTAGGAAAATTACTGGATCCTTGTGCTTCAGATTGCCCCAACAAACCTGGAACGACTGCCTGCCTGCAATCTCTTCCCGGCTCAAAAGGTTGAACAAGGATGGTATGTCACCATGTAGCGTCAATAAATCAGATGTTTCAGCCTCCAAACACGGCACTTAAAACCAATAAAATCCCATGTCAACTACCGTGAGATCCTCCATCCACACTCAAAGTCCTTCCGTATTTGTGCAAAAAAACGAACCCCAATAATTGACAAAGCAAGTTCCGATGTTTCCCAACCTTTTCATTCTAGGCTACCAAAAATGCAAAAACATACAACAGCAGGTATTCGCTAGTGGTCACCCACCTAACTACTAATCGGCCGGTACCAATGTTGTCTATCGAAGATCGAACGGGGTTCAGACTTTTCTGGGTCCTATGGTTGTATGTGTTTGAACATTTCATTATAGACATATATATAGAGGTGCACATTCTGGTAAAATAAAAATATTGTAGAGTAAAAGGCTACTGGTGAGCGATTTCTAGAGATGCAGGGATATAGGAGTCTTGTCGATCAGATGACGTTCAGGATGGGCTGGTTGCAGTAGACTGCATTGTACAATGCAGGACTGCACTAATGAATAGAAAGGCTGTATAGCAACGTCTGATATCCAGTCCTAGTTCTTTTTCTTACAACTGGCCCATCCCTTTCCGTATCTCTTTCCTATTGGACTGCTGCGTCGGCGTCTTCGAGGATGGCAAGAAGCAGCGGGGTGAAGGTTTTGAAGGGCGAGTTCTGGGTGTTGTTCATCTATTGCGCGCATATTAGACACATGTCTCAACTCAAAAGCAGCAAGTATTGACGAACCTTCACGACTCATTGCATCGAAGCCTCCTTCGCACGGGGGCTGATGCTCTTCATGGCATGATGGCGCACCAGCCCCCACACCGGCTGATGCGCCAATGGCCAGAGATCTCCCAGTATCAAAGAGGCGGCGTTGCTGTGATACTCGCGTGCATCGCCCAGCCTGTCGAGTAGTATCGGGAGGGGCTTCGGGAACTGGCCTGGGATGATGGCGGCATTCTGCTGTGGCATGCACAGACGGCGGATGAGATGGGTCGGTGTCGAGAAGCCCGTCATTGCGAGAGCGGCAAACTGTGTGGTGCTGATGGCAAGGCGGATGCATTTGAAGATAGGAGCCTAGCAGTTATGGGGGGGGGCGAAGGTGCTTGATGCTCGACTTGAGCGTGTTAAACGGCTGTAGCTTCTTGTCGACATTCGTCGACGGCTGCCTCAGCGATGCGGGGAGGGCGGCCATTTGCTCCTCCATAGTCAACAAGTGTTATTGTGGTGGGATCTGGCGCGCGGGGTACATGAGGCTTCTCGTGTGTATGGATGGATGGATGTCTTTATTACGCCCGGCTCTAGCCTAGAGGGCACTAGTAGTTTATTACATAAGCAATTCCTTAGTAGTGGCATACCTCCTAATAGCCCATACATGTAAAATATCTATCTCTCTGTATTTTCCTAGCGAACTCTCCTATACCTCTTGTATTTAGTAAGTAGCAAGTATTCTTAAGGCTCTCTCCTCTAAGTGTTCAGTGTCCCTTTGTCAGCGAATAAAGCAGAACCTGCTAGCGTATGAGTGTTAGTATAGTGTAGGATTATTCTTAAAGTTGCAAGATCCTAGGAGTTCTGCAATCGCGTGCAGCAGCTGTGCAACAGCGGCGGTGGGCCTTGTTTGTGATAGGTAACAACAGTGTGGGTTTTAAAAAGGGTTCTAGTTGCTCTAGAACCAGAGTTCTAGGTTGTGGACAGAGAGGACAGGCGACAATTAATGTGGCGAGCCACAGTGGGGCAGCGTAGTTTTTAGGCTTAATGTTCTGGCTTTTAGAGTAGGGGCTAGTGGTTTAGATGCTGAGGGTTAGAGAGGGTGACATGAGTGTGAGGGGAATGGTGGCGGTGAGGTGTTTTTGCTGGGGCTGGATGGCGTACTAGCAGCCACACTTGCATATGACCGCTGAGAAGGTATGCGCGATGACGGTGGGTAGCACGGCGATGGGCGTGGCAGTGGTTGGTGTGGTGACGATGGGCGCGGCGACGGTGGGTGAGGTGGCGATGAGCGTGTCGGCGGACGTGACTCAGACTGCTGAGATGGGGACAGGTTGGAAGAAGAGGTAGACGGCGGTCCAGCTGTCGGTGTTGTTTGAGGGCTTTAAGGAGTGGCAGCAGGGGCAGTGTTAATGTCTTAGTAGCTAAGAAAATCTAGTATTGTATCCACTAATAGACAGTCTTGCTTATAGAACTTAAGCAGATCTTTGTTGCTTAGTTTTGCAGCTTTGTAGGGTAACATAATCTCCATTTCGCAGATTAAGCAGGTACATATATATTCTTAATCCTTATTCTCTTCTGCGTATATGAAGCCGCATGTTGCTAGCTGCGTTAGGGATGCAGCTACGCATTTCCATGTAGATGGGAACATGGTGTGACGTGACCGAATTGTTCGGAAGGATTGCGACGCGTTGGACGATGATGGTGAATCGGTTCGGCATGGGTAAGACGGTGACGGTGAAGCGGTTCGGTGTGTATACGTGTTCGATGGCGGCGGCGAGGTAGGTCGGCTCGATGGAGGTGATGCAAGTGACGATAGAGTCTCAAATATATTCGAATTTGCTCCTGCTGCCATTTTGGGCGCTCCCCCGGTTCTCTAGGAGAGAGGGGGGGGGTTTTAGGGTTAGGTACCGGTACTTATCTTGCAACCCCCTCCTATCTTTCTACATACCAATAGTGAGATGACATCAACTCGCAAATTCCATTTTCGCTCTCGTGTGTATATGTCGACTTGCGGTGTTGTGGTTTGGGCGCCGTAAGGTACGCTACGCCATCTTGGCAGAACACACGCTTTCGGTTGCCGTGAGACACCACGGATCCACACCCTGCCCCACACATATCACCACCAAAAGGTGGTCATCTCTCCACTAGCGGCATTATTGCAACACCGAAGCGCGTCTTTTCAACTTCAGCTTGCAATGCTGCACGTCTCACGAACACGAAAGTGGCGTTCCTTCGCGCGAGCACATGATGGAGCCTCGCCTGCAACATGCGTGTGGAAGAACCGCAGACAAACCATCCACACAGCAGTCTGCTCGCGATGTCTGAAATACAAATATAATACTGATTCCTTGCCTGACTGAGGGGCCTACCTCCTTGTACCCTTGTACCTCTAGAGTACTACCGAGTAGTGACACACAGGGGTGGCTCGACGCCTAACTAGGTCCCCCTCGCGATACCATCATCCCTCACTCCCTCACTCAGCATATTGTCATCGCACTCTAACACTCAATCTCCATCTCAGAAGAAACGTGATCCCACCTGTGAAGGAAGGGCTGTCCCTCTGGAAACTCGATTTCCTTCTCTCGACATCGGGACAGCAGAGATGAGATAGAACGCAACTCTTTTGTATCGTCTATCGCCATCAAACCACTGTATCTGAAAGATTGCACCATATTGTTCAAGATGATCTCGCATACCCTTTCGGGAGTATCGACGCCAAGGTAATCCCCAGATTGGATATCGCGTAGCGTATAGATTGGCTAGTGCTCCCCCGCAGTCCCTATGCACCCAGCCTTGCGAGGCGCATGCTCTACAGATTAAACCTTCTTCGAAGCGCAAGGTAGACGTATTCCAATAGGGTGCGCGGATTACGGTGCTGTAACGAAGCGGATGGCCTTTATCAACTTTCACATTCGGCCACTCTCCAGTACCGGGAAGCAAACGCAGGGCTTCCAACGGGCCGTACTACGGTCCGTACAAAGTGAACCGTAACGGTCACGTGTTCAGTACGAACGTACTAAGTTTGTGAGCCGCACTGTACAGTTAATAATGCCCTAGGTACAGTACATAGTACAGATTGTATTACCCTTTTAAGAAGTTTTTATAGCAATTCTAGAGGAGTAGGAGGACTCTAGTAAGCAGGAGGTCTGCAGGGAGAGCTTCTAGAGCTCTAATTAGCTAAAAGTTTTGTAAGGGCGCTTAAATCTCTTTCTAAAGAGTTTAATCTATCTATCTGCAGTCTGTTGTCTTAAAAATGCCTATTATAGACTATTTTTTATTATAGAGTTATCTATCTACGCGTTTTACTGCCTTACAGGCCTTATCTAGTTAATTAGATCCCTCTGTTGTCTATTTTACACAGTCTTATAAGCTGCAGAAGTTAAAAGCCCTCTACACTGCGTCTTCTGCCTTATCCTGTAATAGTACACTATTTATAGCTAAAGATTAATTACAGTAGTTCCTAAAAAACTATAATTATAACACTAGCGTTAAGTTTATAATTAATTAGAATAATATATAGCTATTAGACTTAAAACAAGTGTTGCCTTTAGCATAATTAAGTTACTAAGTAAAAACTAAGACTACTTTATAAAGTAATTATACACTATTAAAGGTGTAAGCTTATAGCGCAGATATAACACTTTTAGAGAAGTAGAGTAAGGTAATTTACTTCTAGCTTTACTATTAGTGTTATAAGCAGGGCTCTTAAAGCGCTATAAAAGTAGTAGATAGCTATAACTATATTATTTAGCACTTACTAAAAAAGCATAAGGTTAATGTTAATAGAGAGCTTTTACCTAATAGTGTACAGCTACTGCAGCACCTATAAGAGGCAGCTAGAGGAGCAGCAGGCTTGTTGCAGAGGTTATTTTATATACTATAGCAGAAGAGTTCTCTACGCAGTGCCCTAGTTAACTAGGTTATAGTATAAAATTAGTTATTTAAAAAAGCTATTTTATTAAAGACTTATAGTTTTATTAGCTAAAATTATATAGATCTTTTTACTGCTTTACTACATTCTGCTACTACGCTCTCTAAGGATATCTACACTGCACTTATATAGTAAAAGAAGAAGATTTAAATAATACTAATTACTGCGCTATTAAAAATTACGCTAAGTATAGATATATAGTGTTTTAAAAACTACTTTTTCTTTCTTACAGTAGTAGCTTACTTTGTTAGTATACGCGCATAGGCTACTATTATAAGAACTTTATAACTAACAACAGCTAGATGCTTTACACACTTAGTAAGACCTTTTAATTAGCTTTAAAAACCTATATAGTAACTATACTAGTAATATGTAAGCCTCTAAGATAGCTACTATTATTAATAAGTATAATATTACATTAAAATTTAGCTGCTTTATTAAAAATAACATGTTAAATAATAATAATAAGCTTATTTAAAGCCTTAATAAGAAGCTTAACCTGCTGGATAAGCTTAATAGACAGCACTAAATCTGCTGTGCTGCTTATATAATCTAGGTAGTTATTAAAGCTATTATATATAGTAAAAGTGTTATAAAATTTAAGTAGAAGCTTACTAAAGCTACTTTATGTAATTAATTTAAGCTATATAAAAAGTGTAGAGTTATTAGATAACTCTATAACTTTATAAATAGTGTGCTAGCATTATATAAGTGTATAAGGCTTTTTAAAACTCTCTAAATTAACATTATAAAGGAAGACTTAATTTAGTAGTTTAGTATACTTAATCTACTGCGCAATAGCAGAGTACGCTAGCACTTAGTTTACTTTATACTATTATACTATTATAAGCTTAGAGAGGCTATTAGTTGCTTCTAACAGTAATAAAAAGGCTTTTTTAATGCTAATAAAAAGACTTAATAAGCTAGCTTTAATGCCTAAGTAGATCTTATTACTAAAGATAATTAAGATAAGATTAAGCGCTTTAAGAACTTTTTAGAAAAGTTTTATTAAATAATAAAAAGACTTAAAGGCTAGAGCTTATCTAGCTTACTATAAAAGACTATAATAAAGCTTTAGTGCCTCTAAATCTACTTTAATTAAATAAAAGTAATTACTACTAATAAGCTAAGTAACTTATACTTTAAAAATGCTATTAAGTTTAGCTATTAAAAGCTTACTACTTACTAGAGTAAACTAATTTTTAATTTACTAGTCTTATACTATATAGTTACTACTATTCTTAACTCTTAATTACGCTTACTTTAGTTTTAAGATTACTAGCAGCATTATAAAAGCTAGGTAGATAAGGTAACTAGGTTAATAAAAATAATTTTTAACTAGTATTTAAATGCTAAGAATAAGCATAAAGTTAAGAATAAGCTATTATCTTCTAGGTGTTGTAAGCTGCTAGGTAGCAACTATTATAATAATAATTATAAGGCTTACTTTTTTATTAACCTTTTTTATAACAAATTAGCGCTTACATAAGTGTAAAAAAGTGTTAAATAAGCTATAGCTTTACTATAACTTTATAAGAGCTAATTACTATAAAGATTACCCCTTACTATGTAGAAAGTCCTTATAATAGTAGCTTACTAGAGGTAAAATAGCCTATTCTATTCTCTTTAAGATTGCTCTTAATTTCTTTACTATCCTAGCTACTAGTTGCAAGTGTAAGAGGTGTTTTAGCGCAGCTAGTTGTACAGTAACTAATAATTAAGGCTTACTAAAAAGTGTAATAATTAAGGCTATTTAACTCTAGAAAAACTAGCTACAGTATAAGGTAGTAAGCAGCAAGCTTTTAGACCTCTCTGCTCTTGTTACTAGAGAGAATTAGTTATTTTATAGTTAATTAGACCTTAATCTTGTGTCTCTAAAGACCTATAATCTTAGCTGTTTTAACTAGAGTACAGCGTACTTTAATTAAATTATACTACTTGTATAGATTACGTGAGCCGTAACAGTTACAATACGTACACCTACCTCTCCTCCTCCCTGTCGTACGAACGTACCCAAAATCTCACCCGTACAGGCCTCAAAATCGCCCAATCGTACAGTACTACGCCTCGTTGGAAGCCCTGAGCAAACGCTGGTCGAATACTAGTATGGGCTTTTTCAGTACACCTTCAGCTTTCTGGCCATAGTAGCCAGGTACAAGCCGCACATTGGGCACAATCCAACGTGTCGTGTCTGCTTGTTCCTGGCTCACACTTTCGGAGTTGACTCGATGGACTACGAGTGTCGGTTCTTTGAGAAAGCAACTGTAGCACCACCGCTCTGGCGTGACCAGGTATATCAGATCACCAAAGTGCCCGCACAAGATGCAGCGCTCGTCTTGAATACAACATAGTAGTGTTTCAATGGTCCAGGATCGGCATTGTAGGGCCTCTACTGCGGACAAAAGCTTCGGGAATGCAGCTATGGTACGGAAAGAGGGCAGTCCTCGATAGCGTTCTTAACGTGTTGATGGATTTGTCGGAGTGAGAGCAGTGAGCATATGTCAAGGTGTAGAAAGATCTCGCACAACAGTTCGGGAGGCAGAGCGTTGAGCTTGTTTAGAGATTTTCTTGACGTTGGAACGGGCTGGCTCATGCCATCGTGAACGAGTTGTGGGTAGGAACTGATGTGTTCACTCGTCATAGGCGAATCCCCTACGAAGAATCCTGGACGCGGCGCACGGAATGTATACTCTCCGAATTCGTGTATGGGGATTCCTCCAGAGACGGAGAAGCCGTTGCCAAAGCCCTGTATTTCCTCAGATGAGGCCATTGTTGCTGCGCTTTATGAAGAACAGTGGGGGAGCCCTAGGAGCCGAATTTCAAGTTTCGCATCTGTAAGCGCGTAAGTATCGAAAATTCTGAAAACTGTGCAGACTGCTGGTATGAAGGCAGTTCCGAAGAGTGAGAGTGGTGTTGCGATGTTGAAACTGCGGAAGTTGATGGAATTTAGGCTGGTTAAAACTCTGTCTTAGCCTGTAATACGCTTCTCTAAAATTAAACTTGAACAGGCGACTTGACTAGTTTAGTGTATGCAAAAATCAATGTAATTCTTAGCGCTCCTCGCTTAATTTCGCAAACTGATGTTGCGTGATTGTGCAGGCTTGTAAGAAGCTGGTAACTTACACTACAGGCAAGTTGCTTACACACCTAAGTTGCTTACTTTTACTAAAACTACACTAAACTACTTTTTCTATACTAATGCATTTCTAATAACACTACTTAAATATGCTAAAATAATATTAGATATAGCTTCTACTTTAGACTTTTAAATAAAATATAGCACTATTAAAGTAATATGCTATAGCTATGTATAAAGTTTTTAAAAAGTAATAAATAACTAATATACTAGATAATATACACTATAAGAAAGTTACATACATACCTAAGTTACTTACTTTTACTAAGACTCTACTAAACTACTTTTCTTACTAATGTATTCTTAACAACACTTTTTAAATATGCTAAAAGAACATTAAATACAACTTATACTCTAGGCTATTAAATAAACTATAATACTTTTAAAGTAACATGCTATAGCTATGTATAAAGTTTTTTAAAAATAATAATTAACTAATATACTAAATAACTTTTATAAGCTAATTTTATAGCTAACTTATAAAAGCTAGAAAATAATAAAAAAAATACATATTAAAAATATACTTAAGCTAAATATGTAAGATTTTTATTAGCTAGTAGCTATAGCTAATATAGCTAATTTTTTACACGGTAAGCATAATCTAAGCTATATTTATATAAACTAGCTTAGTATATTTATAAAGTGTTATCTAAAGCTTAAAGTAAAGTTTTAAGTATACTTATAGTTAGTAAATATTTAGCCTATTATAAAGCTTATTTTATTAAAGTTATATATATTATTACTTTAACTGCTATACTTAGCTTTAATATTCTTTATAAAGCTAAACTATTTTTAAATTACTTTTAAATTTTTATAAAAGTTTTTTTTATAGTTATAGTTATACTTAAACTTTACTTTAAGCTTTAGATAATAATTTATAAACATACTAAGCTAGTTTATGCTAATATAGCTTAAATTATACTTAGTGTGTAAAGAATTAGCTATATTAGCTATAGCTACTAGCTAAAAGAAAAATTCTTATATATTTAGCTTAATTATATACTTAATAATTACTTACTTTTTATTATTATTTAGCGTTTATAAGCTAGCTATAAAATTAGCTTATAACGTACTTCATAGGCGAGTTGCTTACACACCTAAGTTGCTTACTTTTGCTAAGACCCCACCCTAACAAACTCTATTATAGCCTATAACAACCTGCTCTAGCACTATATAGTACAGTATAGCCTAGAATATTATTTAGATACTACTTTTACTTTTTACTTACATGTTTATGTGTTATGCCTAGTCTAATTACACTATCTGCAGCGCCTTTAGAATAGCTTACCTACTTTAGCTTACACCTGCTTCTTTGCCTTCTTTTTATTACTGTGCGCTTTAAACTTCTTTAGAGCTATTAAGTATAGGCCTTTTTAAATTATTATAGTTTTTTTTACTTTAATTTACTTTTTTTATGTAATTTATATTATATAGTAGCCTTATTAGCTGCTTAAAGCTTAGTAATTTCTTATTACACTAACACTAGCTTATATGTAATCATTACTACCTTTTTTAAAACCTTTTTAAACACCTTAACTATAAAAGTTAGTAAACTATTTATATGCTTTTAAATTTTTATTTTTATAAGCATTAATTATAACTTAAGTTTTAAAGTATTACTTAGAGTTTATAACTACTAGGGCTTATTATATATAAGTAGTAGTAGTAATAGAGTGCGTAACTTTACATTAAGGCCTATTAACATACTTTATAGGCAAGTTGCTTACACACCTAAGTTGCTTACTTTTGCTTAGACCCTACTACACTACTTTTCTTACACTAATATATTTCTAATAACACTACTTAAACATGTTAAAGGAATGTTAGATGTAGCTTATGCTTTAAGCTTTTAAATAAAACATAACACTTTCTAAGCAACATGCTACAGCTATTTATAAAGTTTTTTAAAAAATAATAAGTAACTAACACGCTAGATAACTTTTCTAAGCTAATTATATAGCTAACTTATAAAAGCTAGATAATAATAAAAAGTAAGTAATTATTTAGCACATACTTAAGCTAAATACATAAGGATTTCCTCTCTAGCTAGTAGCTGTAGCTAATATAGCTAATTCTTTACATACTAAGCATAATATAAGCTATATTAGCATAAACTAGCCTAATATATTTATTAAGCGTTACTTAAAGCTTAAAGTAAAGTTTAAGTATAAGTATAACTATAAAAGAGCTTTTTATAAAATTTTTATAGTAATTTAAAGCTAGTTTAACTTTATAAAAAATATTAAAGCTAAGTATAGCATCTAAAATAATAACATGTAACGTACCTAACGGGTTGGCCGGCCACACAGGTTGGCCGGCCACTTTTGCCAAGCCCCCACTAAAACCACCCTATTCTCTTGCAAAACAGCCCACTTTAGCCCTATATAAAGTAATATAACATAAGATATTATTTAGAGTCTACTTCTACTACTTACTTACATATATGTAAGTTATGCCTAGTCTAATTGCACTGCCTGCATTACCTTTAACTTAGCTTACCTTCTTTAGCGCGCACCTGCGTCTTTAGCTTCTTTCTATTACTACGCGCTCTAAACTCCTTTAGAGCAGTTAGATAAGCTTTATCTTTAACTATTAAAGTTCTTTTTACTTAAATCTGCTTCTTTTTATGCAATTTACATTATGTAGTAGCCTTATTTACTGCTTAAAGCTTTGTAATCTTATAGCCTACCTTATTACATTAATGCCCTAGATAACTGTTGTCTACTTTTTATTACTTTACTATATTACCTTTAGCTATTCTTGTCTCTCTAAAGCTGTAACAACTACTCTAGTTAATATCTAGCTTATTATAAAGCCTAACTTGTTAAAGTTATACCTGTCTTTATTCTAGATACTGTACTTAGCTTTTATGTTAGCTACTAGGCAAAACTAGCCCTAGATAACCTCTAGATCCTTATAAAGCGCTTTTTTATAATTATACTTATAATTAAACTTTATTATAAACTTAGGGCAGTGCTTAACTTACATACTAGTCTAGTTTAAGCTAACCTAGCCTAGATTGCGCTCTGCAGGCAAGAAATTAGCTATATTAGCTACAGCTGCAAGCCTAAAAGGAAATCTGCGCGTAATAAGCTTAAGTATGTACTTAACAACTACCTTCTTTTTAAGCTTAGTTAGATTTCTTAATTTAGGCTAGCATTCTGCTTGTAAAGGCTATCTAGCGCGTTAATTACTTAGTGTTGTGTAAGAGACATTATAGATAGCTGCAGCGCGTTATAAGGAAAGTTTTAAGTCTTATTTAAAAGCCTAAAGAGTAAGCTGTATCTAACATTCTTTAGAAGATTTAATCTAGTGTTGTTGTTAAAGCATTATGTAGATAGGTAGAGTTTAGTAAGGGCTTAGCAAAAGTGGCCGGCCAACCTGTGTGGCCGGCCAACCCGTTAGGTACGTTATAACTTTAATAAAATAAAGTTTATAATAAGCTAAATATCTACTAAAGCAGTTATTATAAGTTTAGAGAGATAAGAATAGCTAAAAGCAGTCTAGCTAGGCAACTAGAAGTAGACAACAGCTATCTAGAGCATTAATGCTAAAAAGTAGGCTATTTTACTTTTTATTATCTTTTAGAGTAGTAACTACTTTTTAAACTAGTATAAAAAAAATCTACTTTAAAATTAAGTTATTATAATTTCTAAGCACAGCTAGACTGCTAATTAGCTTAGTCTAGACTAGTTAAAGCACTTTAATGTGCATATAAAAAGTGTACTGTTAGCAGCTACTATTTACTAGTTATTAATAGCTATAAAGGCTATAACTTACTTTATTTTTAGTAATACTATAAAAATAATAAGATTATTACTATCTATATACTTTTTTACTTATTACACTTTTTATAGCTACTTAATATAGGTTGTTTTACTCCTTTAAAAAAGGTGTATAAGTGCTAAGCTAAAAACTGTATGCATAACTAGATTACTTATATTATAAAAATAAAGTTTTTACTATGCTTTAAAGTAGCTTATTATGCTATAATTACTTTTAGTAATATTTAAAAAAAGTTCTAAGGCGCTAGATTAGTTCCTTTTAACTTATAATAAGTTATAATAAGCCTTAATATAAACCTACACACTTTATTACTACTACTACTTATATATAACAAGCTCTAGTAGTTATAAACCTTAAGTAATACTTTAGAACTTAGGTTATAATTAATGCTTATGTTAAATAGGCTCCAACAGCTAGCTGCTTATAGTATAAGCACTTAAGTAGCAAGAGTAAGAGTGGTGTACAGTGTGCACAGCGTATAAGGTAGGTAAAGTAAGGGTAATATATTTCTAGTTCTATTGCTCTTGTCTTTCCTTTATATAGAGAAAAAAGGGGATATCTAGATGTTCACGCACAGAGGTTTACACACAAGCATTATATAACATTAATACATAATCCTGCTTATGCGCAATTATTTGTATCTAGGCCGCAACACTGCTGCTGTGTACAGACACTAGCAACTTTTCTTTTTGTCTAAAGAGTTACCTTCTATACATGTTACCTCTTTTCTGTTTATATAGGTCTATTTAATTATGTTCTGCCTTTACTTTACCTTATTTATTAGAACTTGCCTTAGTAATGCTGTACATTAAGATAAGCTAGTTACACTATATAAATAGCTCTATAAATAGTGTAAAAAGTTTTAGGCTATTATTATCTAGCCTTTATGCGCTTACCTTATAAGTAATTTAGCAGTGTATAAACTGTTTTATATAAGGTTTTATGCTAGAATAGTGTAGGATCTTTGCGTAGGCAGGTGCGTAAGGAGGTGTATATAATAAGGTCTTCTCTTTTTCTTTACTTTCTTTTCTTTATCCTTTACTCTCTAAGCCTTACTATACTATTCTCTAGCTCTTTTCTCTTTTTATACAGTGCTAACAGTAACAGATACTCCTACCTGCACACACACACACACACACACACACACACACACACACACACACACATATAGAGAGAGAGAGAGAGAGAAATGTCTCTCTAGCCTTCCTCCTCTACCTTTAGCGCTGTTAGTGCGGGCGTCTTTAACGTCCTTATGCAGTCTAGCAGCCTAGGGCGCATTTATATTACCCTTTTAACTAGTTCTGCTACTAATTAGCAGTTTATTTAGTATTTTAGCATAAATATATAAATTTTTTAGCTTTTCTGCTTCTTTTTTATATAAAATGCTAATTATAGATAGGCTAAAAAGTAGCATATAGCAGCTTTACTATTTTATAATATTAACATTATCTTACCTACTAGCACTAATTTGCAGCTATAAGCAGTAAAGGTTATGCATTATAAGAGGTACTTCTGTGCAGTCTTAGTTTAAAGTTGTAGTTAGGTCCTAGCAACTTTATGTGCTTATTATTATAGTAGCACTACTAGTGCCTTTTTTTTTATTAAGTGTTATATGTTAGCTAACTTCTAGGCTAATGCCTACACCTTATGCATATAGCAGAGCTGTGGTCTGCATTGTAACTACTATATGTAAGGGGTAGTAGCTTTTTTTTCTCCTGTATACTAGACAAATAGACTATTTTTTTTATATATCCTTCTTTTCTAATCTTATAATAAGAAAAATAAGTGTGTATAATAAAAAAAAAAAATAAAAAAAAATAAGTCTTATATAAAAGTGTTGTTAGTCTAGTTAGTCTAAAGCATCTTTGCGCACAGGATCTAGCTAGTCTACAGATGCTTCTATCTAGACAGAGAGGCAGTTAGTTAGAACTAATAATTAAAAAGCCTAGTTTAGTGTTTTCTTTATACATACATTTACTAAGTTATCTTTACTATTAATCTACTTTATTTTAGTAATTTCCTTTTTCTTGTATAATTTATAAAGTAATATAATGTTAATTATAAGTTACTTTTTACTAGTAGTGCCTAGCTTAATAAAGTAATTATATAAAGACCTTAAATTTATGCAGATTACTACTAAAATTAGTAGTAGTTTAAGCATTTATATAATTTACTATAAAGTTATACTAAAAGTAATTATATTATTAAACCTTCTAACTATTCTATATAGTTTACTAGTAAAGACACTTCTAGTTACTCTTTTACACTTAGTAGAATTTTAGTGTATAATATTACTTAGTATTTTAAAGTAGTTACTTTACTTTATATAGTTCTTATTACTTAATATAATTAAAAATCCTAGCTATAAGCTAAGGTTCTTATTATTAGTAAATAATTTATTTATAAAAATAAACAGCTTTACATAATTAAGCTGTAATAGTAGAAAGGTAAGACTACACTTACTATTATCTATCTACTATTAGATTTATGTGTTAAGTGTGTTAATGTTATTATGCAAAGAGTCTATAGTTTATATAGTAATAAATAAGTTAAATGCTACCTCTAGTTAACACATAGATGTAATATATGCCCCTCTTGTACATTACTTAATATATTATTATGCAGCATTCTTGTTTTTTAAGTTAATTATATAAAAGTAGCTTACTTATCTTTTCTAAGTAAGAACTACTATGTTATGCGTAAGTTTAATTCTTTTACTATTAAACTTAATAAGCTGCTTCTTTACTAGAATAGTTTTACCTTTTATGTAGAACTTTACTTTCTGCAGTTTTTTCTCTTCTCTTTATGTAAAATTCTTTATTATAATGCTTAAAGTGTTATCTGTCTATAAGCTAGTAATACTAAAAGTGTACTCTTCTTTATTAGTAATTAAAAAGCAGAGGTTATATAAAAAGATGTGCATACACAGCTTTTCTTTATAGTAGTTATAGTATGTCTTAAACTAATACAGTCCTAATTTAGCAGCTCTATACAAGAGTTGTATAACCTAGAGTATTATATTTAGTAGAAAGCTCTAGCGTATCTCCTTTAGTAGCTTTGTGTACAGCGTGCGCATAAGCTTATCTATTAATTAGATGTATACTTATGTAATATTACACAGTTTAAAATGCATTTTATATGTAGCTCTTAGGCTTACTTTTATAGCTAAGAGTAGTTTCTAGCTTATCCTTTAAATAGTTAGTAACTAAGTAAGGATTTCTCTCTTCTCTTTATCTAAGTAGCTAGCAAACACTAGGCAGGATTTCTTATATAGTTAGGTTATTTTGCCTTTTACTTCTTATATAAGGCAGAGGTTAAAAATCTAACCTTTATGCCTTATTAAGTTATACACTATAACTTTAAAAGTGCTATTAGTAATTAAAGTGTTTATCTTTATGTAGTCTAATTTGTTAAATAGTTTTTTAGGTGTAGTAATTACACTATCTATATAAAGCTTAATAGACAAGGCTTAATTATTCTTCTTCTTTTAAGTTAGAAATACCTAGTCTAGACTTTATACAGGTTTCCTTTGCCTTCTACTTTTCCTAGTATTTATATCTTCCTTTTGCACTAGTGCAGCATTGCTATCCTAAGGGGCTTAGTCTGTAGTAGGCTTTAGTTCTGCCTTTATAACATTTTTATAGGGCTGTTTTTTTTTCCTCTTCTTTAAAGGATTTCTTTATATAGGGATTAGTTTATCTAGGTTATCTATTATAAGTAGGTTATCTTTTTTCTTTTCTTTATAGTACAGTTTAACCTGTGTACATTAGAGCTTTAGTAGGCTATTTTTTTTTTTAATAATAACATCTCTCTCTTTAATACTTTTAATCTTATATAGGCTAGTCTAGCCTTTTTTCTCTCTCTATGCTATAATCTCTAAGCTAAGGGGGAGGTTAAAAACTTTATGTGTTATAAAGCTATTATAAGTGTTAATTACATAATTAATGTTTACTTTTACATAGTTTTTTTAAAGTATTTTTATTACTTTTTATATAGCGCTTGCTTATGTAATAATGTCTAGCAATAGTAGAAAGTCTAGGTTAATTCTTAAGTATGCTCTAAAGACTAGCAGCGTAGGTACTAGACTGTGTGGGCTAGCTGTGTTGTTTAGAGCCTTAACTGCTATCTGCAGGATAGCCTTATTATCTATACAGTCACCTAGCTTAGTCTTTAGAATGTTAAACACTTGTTAGAGAGGTGTGTGCGCACGCTTAACCTTTCTAACTGCCTAATGTGCTTCTACAGGCATCTGCCTACATGTAGCTCCTATAATCTTTGCATAAGCTTAAAAATCCTCTAAAGTAAACTATATACTAGAGTTATGCATAATATAGTCTAGGGGTCCTTAATAGGTGTTAATCTAGCATTTACACAGTGCATCTTAGGTATCTTGTGCAGACATAAATTTTAGGAATGTAGCAGCCTAAAATAATGTGTCTGCATTAATAACATATAAAACATCTCTATTATTAATTTGTACAACATTAATAATAACTTTATAGTTAAAGTAGGTGTTATTTTTAATTATAAACTTAAATTTTTACAGGGCCTAGTTGTATAATTAGCAGAGGTAGCAGAACTTCTTAATCTCTTCTAGCACTGCAGTATTAATGTTGTAGCTAGCGCTAGTTAGCATCTTCTAGAGTCTCTCTGTGCAGGGGTGTCTAAATTAGTGGTAGAGGCGGCAGAGTTCTAATTTAGTAAAGAAAGACATAAATTCTTCCTTACTAATATTAAAGAAAAAGTGTCCCTATTTTTATATAATAAGTATAGTAGTTTTGTCTTTACATACAATAACATTTAAAACATTATTAAAGTATGCCCTAAGTTAGTTAGCATCTGCTAGTAATAGCAGAAATAGTGTTAAAGTCTCTAGAATGTAGTATGTAACTAGACTAATTAAGTTCTAGATTTGTACAGTACTAATTAATCCCTTTAGTGTCTAGCTTTTAAAGCTAATATCTGTTTAGCTAAGTGTTTAATTAATTTCTATACATAGGTTCTTTTATATATACACCTTAAGTTAGAACTTGCTAACAGTAGAAATCTTTACTGCGCCTATGTCTTATAGTTTACCTTAGTATACTGTATAGTATTAGTTATTAAGGATAAACTGCTTAGCATATTCCTTAGGTTTAATGCTATAGATGTCCTCTCCTGTTGCACAGTGTAGATAAGTAGTAGAGGTAAGGTAGTTAACAGCTTTTTTAGCATTTTTACTCTTTTATTTTATTTTTTCTACATTATGTAAATTATTCTTTTCTTTAGGGTAACCTTTAAAGTCTTAGATGTATAAAGTAATAGCTTTACATAATAAAGTCTTATTATAAAAATCTTTATATAAGATAACATACTAGTTCTTTACTTGCGTATAGTTATTATAAGGGTAGTTTAATAACTAACATTTTTCTTTATAGCAGATAAAGCACTTCTTTGTCTGCGTACAGTTGTCTCTAGATTATAGCCTAAACCTAGATAAAGATCTTCTATGTTGTTCTCTTCTGCGCAGAGAGAAGCTTTCTTTTTATTATGCAGAGTTGTATTAGCAGTCTATGTAGTATACATTAGGCAGTTCCTAGAGGTATTAGTTTACCCTTTAGTCTATAGTAACTTAGAGTGATGCCTGTAGGTTACTAAATAAGGCTTTATATAAGGGCTTAATAGTAAACATAGTATGTTCTAGTTCTAGTTGTTCTTAACAGGCTTATATAATAGCAGTGTGTAGTAGAATATCCTTTTAGAATTCTATTCCTAGTGCTTTTTATATAAGTGTAAGCTTGTTAATTATTATTTTAAGAACTTTATATAAACTCTTATTAAAGTTTTTTTATTAGCATTATATAAAAGTTATTATTATCTAGTCTGTCTAGTACTAGCTATAGTTTACATTAGTGTTAAAGTAACTACTTAAGGTGTTATATAAATGCTTCTAGTTATGTCTAGGGCCTACGTTGTGCATATAGTACATATTTACCTAACCTTTTAGGATATCTAGAAAGATGTCTGCGTACTAAGTTTCCTAAATATCTAGCTATTAACATAGATTAATAAAGATCCTTATTTTATTTATAAAAATGTTATATAGTTAACCTATGTAGTTATTATTTTTTTTTTATGCCTTTTAAAATTATATAATCTTGTCTACTAGAAGTTTTTCTTTAGTAGTTTCCCTCTAGAGTAGAAGTTTGTACAGGCTGTAATGTAGTATAGATTGTGCAGGTGGTATTAGTAGTGCATACACTACTGCAGGCAGTGGTGTGTACAATTAAGGGTGTGGAGCAGGCGTTAGGTAGGGTAGCATGTATTATTTATACAGTAATTAGTGTAGTGCTAGCTAAAGTGTAGAAGTAGGTAATGCTAGTACATTTAGTATTAATAGCAGCATTATGTTTAGTCTGCTTCTGTGCAGAGCCTTATATAGTAATAAAAGTTGTGTATAAAGCCTTTCTAGTATAATTACCTTCTCTTATGCTATATTATACAGCTTCTAGGCTTAGGTACTTTTAGTGCCTAGCTATAGTGTAATTTCTTTGTCCTTTAGCACTTATATAAGCTCTCTTTTAAACACACAGCTAAGTGCTAAAAAGTCTTATAGTGTCTATTCTTTAAAATCCTCTATGTACACACTTAGAAAAGTAGCGCCCTTCTAAGTTATTATGCATAGATTAGTAATTATATAACTTATGTATAATTAAGTCTATAAGCTTATTAAAGCCTTTAACATATTAATTTTGTTATTCTAGTACTCTAGGCTAGTCTTATTCTGTAGTGTTGCCTCTAATATCCCTATGTCCTTTGTAAGTTATTTATATAATAAGAATAATTCCTTATTTTTTCTATTATTACGCAGAGTTGTTAGTTGCTAATAAGATTCTATTATAATAGTATAGTTAATTACTTTTCTAGTAGATTGCGCAGGTACTGCTGTTGTCTAGCTGCTAGGTTATGCAGCTTTAATAGCTTTAGTGTGCGCTTTGCACTATCTCCTTCTTACTTTGTACAGTAGCAGAGCTTGCTATACAATGTAAAAGATTAATGTGCTATTGTCTAGCTACTAGGTTGTGCAGCTTTAGTAGCTTTAGTGTGCGTCTTACACTATCTTCTTTTTACTTTATATAGTAGCAGAGCTTGCTGTATAATGCAAAGGATTAATCTGCTATTTTAAGGGATAAGTAACTAAACAAAGTACCTTATAAAGCGTAGGTACTCTGCTGTTACTTTTCTTAAGAGATAAGTAACAAAACAAAGTACCTTATAAAGTGTAGGTACTTTATTATTACTTTTACTAATTTATAGTTAATTAAATTAACTACTAATTAGTGTTAAATAGGCTCTAATAGCTAGCTGCTTATAGTATAAGCACTTAAGTAGTAAAAGTAAGAGTGGTGTACAGTGTGCACAGCGTACAAGGTAGGTAAGGTAAGGGCAACATGTTTCTAGTTCTATTGCTCTTGTCTTTCCTCTGTATAGAGAAAAAGGGGGATATCTAGATGTTTGCGCACAGAGGTTCGCGCACAAGCATTATGTGACATTAATACGTGATCCTGCTCGTGCGCGATCGTTCGTATCCAGGCCGCGACGCTGCTGCTGCGTACGGACAGCTTATAAAAATAAAAATTTAGAAGCATATAAATAGTTTACTAACTTTTATAGTTAAAGTATTTAAGAAAGTTTTAAAGAGGGTAGTAATAATTATATATAAGCTAGTGTTAGTATAATAAAAAATTACTAAGCTTTAAGTAGCTAATAAGGCTACTATGTAATATAAATTACATAGAAAAAAGTAAATTAAAGTAGAAAAAACTTTAATAATTTAGAAAAGCTTATGCTTAATAGCTCTAAAGGAGTTTAAAGCGCGCAGTAATAGAAAGAAAGTAAAGAAGCAGGTGTAAGCTAAAGTAGGTAAGCTATCCTAAAGGCGCTGCAGATAGTGTAATTAGACTAGGCATAACACACAAACATGTAAGTAAGAAGCAGAAGTAGTATCTAAATAATATTCTAAGCTGTACTATACTATATAGTGCTAGAGCAGGTTGTTATAGGCTATAATAGAGTTTATTAGGG
This sequence comes from Lindgomyces ingoldianus, assembly GCF_010093535.1. NCBI lineage: Eukaryota > Fungi > Ascomycota > Dothideomycetes > Pleosporales > Lindgomycetaceae > Lindgomyces > Lindgomyces ingoldianus. The sequence continues at coordinate 87,681 of NW_022985186.1, forward strand.
TAAGGTCTTAGCAAAAGTAAGCAACTTAGGTGTGTAAGCAACTCGTCTATAAAGTATATTATAACTTATTATAGGTTAAAAGAAACTAATCTAGCGCTTTAAAACTTTTTTTAAAGATTACTAAAAGTAATTATAGTATTATAAGCTACTTTAAAGCATAGTAAGAACTTTATTTTTATAATATAAGTAATTTAGTTATATATAAAGTTTTTAGCTTAGTGCTTATACACTTTTTTTAAAAAATAAAACAACCTACATTAAGTAGCTATAAAAGGTGTAATAAGTAAAAAAGTATATAAATAGTAATAATTTTATTATTTTTATAGTATTACTAAAAATAAAGTAAGTTATAGCTTTTATAGCTATTAATAACTAGTAAATAGTAGCTACTAATAGTACACTTTTTTATATGCGTGTTAAAGTGCTTTAACTAGTTTAAACAAAGCTAATTAGTAGTCTAGCTATGCTTAAAGATTATAATAACTTAATTTTAAAGTAAATTTTTTTTATACTAGTTTAAAAAGTAGTTGCTACTTTAGAAAATAATAAAAAGTAAAATAGCCTACTTTTTAGCATTAATACTCTAAATAGCTGTTGTCTACTTCTAGTTACCTAGCTAGACTACTTTTAGCTATTTTTATCTTTTTAAACTTATAATAACTGCTTTAGTAGATATCTAGCCTATTATAAACTTTATTTTATTAAAGTTATACATGTTATTATTTTAGATACTATACTTAGCTTTAATATTTTTTATAAAGTTAAACTAGCTTTAAATTACTATAAAATTTTTATAAAAAGCTTTTTTATAGTTATACTTATACTTAAACTTTACTTTAAGCTTTAAGTAACACTTAATAAATATATTAAGCTAGTTTATGCTAATATAGCCTATATTATGCTTAGTGTATAAAGAATTAGCTATATTAGCTATAGCTGCTAGCTAAAAGGAAAATCCTTATGCATTTAGCTTAAGTATGTGCTAAATAATTACCTACTTTTTATTATTATCTAGCTTTTATAAGTTAGCTATATAATTAGCTTAGAAAGGTTATTTAGTGTGTTAGTTACTTATTATTTTTTAAAAAACTTTATAGATAGCTGTAGCATGTTACTTAAAAAGTACTATATTTTATTTAAAAGCCTAAAGTGTAAGCTTGTCAGATATGCGCACCTACTGTCAAGACAGAAGGAACGTTTGACGAAAGCTGCTACATAGTACGAGCAATAGGCTCGAACAGTATGTTGCTGCAAATTGCTGCATGTTGCAGCATTTTGCAGCATTTTGCAGCATTTTGCAGCATTTTGCAGCATTTTGCA